>NC_056745.1:862029369-862084369 GCF_019279795.1 Protopterus annectens
TGTAGTGCAGAGGACTCTACTTACTTTTATCAATGATAAGGATAATCCTTTGTTGAACTATTTCCCTACAGCAGCACCTGTAACAATAGGTCCAAGTTGTGAGTATGACTCTACCCTACTTAGAAATGAACTGCATAAACTTGAAAATGATGCACGCAACTTAGTGAGGTTACGACTGCAAAGATTTCATTTTGAAGCATGCCTCAATCTACGTATTATACTTCAAGGACTGAGGGTATTAAACATGCCGACTTATGGCAATACACGGAAGAAGAACTTTTAACTACTAGTATAGACAGAGCTCAAGTGGATCTGTATGAGAGATATGCACTGGAAGTGGTGGATGTTAAGGTGGAGCATGTATTTGAACAGGTTAGTGCATATGGAGTGCAACTCTTAAATTACAAGAAGAAAAAGATTCAGAGAGATATCAATGACTTCTCTAATGGCCGGGTTTTTGCCTGGCCGAGAGAGGAGCATCATGGTCCTGACACTATACCAGATAAAGTGACTCAAACCAAATCAACAACTGTCCACTTAAATAGTAACAGTTGTCATTCCACCTTAAGCACGGAGTAGCAGCAGAACACGGGAGTTAAGGAAGTGACTCCTGCCCACCAAGCCAGTCAGAACAGTGCAGTGGCTGTTGAATTTCCTACTTCATCTTCGTTTGAAGGCAGAGCATGCAGGAAAGAGAGGAAAGAGAGTTCCAGTTAATGGCAGCAACAATATGCACATGGCATTACTGGAAGGGAATATCTGTGAGAACATGCCCTTTCCCACACACACACCAAATTTTCATGATCGCAATCAGGGGAGAGGCCGGTTGAAGAGGAAGGCATCCCTGGAAGAGGAGAACACTCTAACCATCAAGAAGATGTGGCAAATGAAGAACAGTCACTAATTTGGAACATTTCCAGCTGGACTTTAAATCTAGCTGAGAGGACAGTACTGAGTAAAGGTATAAGTTTCATACCCTTTGATCAAATGACAATTACTGACAATATAATGTAATTAAAAACGTATACGAGGAACCTGATGTTGACCCGTGGTGGTGGTGCTGCGGTAGCGTTGTCGCCTCACAGTAAGACGCTGTCCGGTTCGATTCTCAGCTAGAGCGTCTTCTGCATGGAAATATGTGTGAATGGGCATACCTTCGTTGAAGGTTGTGCATCAGGGCTGGTAACTCGGCACGTAAAAGTCAACTACCAATCATTAGCGGACCGAAGTTCCGCTGTGGCGACCCCTAACCGGGAAAAGCCGAAAGACACAAACAAACTAGGAACCTGATGTTGAAATTGCAATATCAGTACACCAGTATGAATGTTAATGAGATAAATGTTTTAAAAAAGCTAGTAGTTATGTACCCACTTTGGTGGGAGTTGTGGAAGCCTTTGAAAAAGCTTGTGTAAAATACATATATTCATTGTATGATAACAGAAGCTGTACTAAAAGTTTTGTTAACTTGAAAAGTTGCGAAAGAGAAGCACTTGAAACTCTGTGTCATGATCATACCATCTGTATTAGGCCAGCTGATAAGGGAGGACCCCTAGTGATTATGGATTTTTTTTCTACACTGATGTCATGTACCAGATGCTTAATGATAGGCAAGTGTATGAAAAAAATTTAAAATGAACAAGTTGAGCAATGCATTTTTAGAGTAAGAAATGACTTATTTGAATGCATGTAGTGTCGACAAATCACCATGGATTGGTATAAATTTTTTTGTAGATGAGCCAACTATTCCCCTTATTCAGGGATTACCCAAAATACATAAACATCCCAGTAATCCTCTGATGAGGCCTATTGTAGCAGGCCATTGATTTGTAGAACATCACTTGAAATCTGTGTTAGTAAAGAATAGTAACATCCTTAAAGATACCAAGCACTTTTTGTTAGATTTGCACAAGCACATTAAAGATCACCCACCTACTAAGGATTGTTTGATGGTTACCCTTGATGTGCAGTCACTTTTCACAGTGATCCCCAATGAGATTGGTATTCTGTTATTACAACAGTATCTTAAGCAAGATGGATTGTATGATGATCGAACCATAGATCGCCTGTGTTTTTTGGTGGAAATCATTCTAGAAAATAATGTTTTCATGTTTGAAAATTCCATATATAGACAGCTGGATGGCATAGCTATGGGCACTTCTTGTGCCAATAGCTACACCATCCTAGTCATGGCTAAATGGGAACAACAGTTTGTTCTGATAGAAGTTTGGTCCAGGAATGTTGTTTTTTATCGGAGGTTTGTGGACGACCTCTTCCTTCTTTGGGAGGGAGGTGCATCCAACCTTGAGTTATTTCTGAAAGATATTAATAGCAGCACACTGTTTTTGAAATTTGCTGCTAACAGTTCTAACAGATCCATTGAATTTCTGGATGTCTATATAAAGAGGAAAGATACAGACAAATATCATACAGAGATCTACCGTAAGGAATGTTACAGGAACACTTATGTCCTCAGACAGAGCATGCACCCTAAACATGTTTTTAAAAACGTGGTTAAGGGACAAGCACTAAGGACATCTAGATTAACGGCAGATGACAGTATATTCTCTACAGAATTGCAACACCTAGAGAAGAAGCTTTTAGACAGGGGCTATAACAAAGGAGAAATTGAGCAAGTGACATGTAATATGGCCACACTAAGAAGAAATAAAGGTCAACCATACTTTTCAAATTCTTATGAAATAAGTGAAGAGAGTTCCTAAACATAATCCCTTGAGGATTATAGTAACTTATTTTAATAATATTAAATTACTACAGGATATATTTTCTAAGAATTGGAACATACTTTGTTCAGATGATCGAGTTAGTAATATAGTGGGGGGAACTCCAAAATATGCATATAGAAATAAGAAATCTTTGAAAAGACTCTTATGTGGCCTTAGGAATGGGTCTGTAAGTAGTACTCACAATACATCACAGATCTTGGGTACATTTCCCTGCAATTCATGCAATTACTGTCATTATATTGATAGGACAGGGACATTCAGGCATCCTGACACAGGTAAGACATTGAACACAACACAGACGGTGCAAAAGGATCCACAGCTTGTACAGGAAGAAAAAATCCATAGACAATATGACTTTATATTTATATATTTTTATATATATATATATATATATATATATATATATATATATATATATATATTTTTTTTTATTAGATGTTGGGTATGTCTTGTTTGTAATTTTTTACAATCTACATGTCTAATTTTTTACAATCTACATGTCTAATTTTTTGTAATTCTTTGCAATCTACATGTTTAGTATTTGGTGAATTTTATAGGACGTGTTGCTTTAAATTTTTCCTTCAGTTCAATTAATTTTGGCGCCAAAAATGGTTTTTAAATGTTAAATCAACTGTTGTTTGGGGTTCTGAAGAAGTCTGTATAAGCAGATGAAAGCGCTTAACCCTGGTCTTTCGAGTGTTCACAATAAACTTGTGTTTCTTGCTGTACAAGCTGTGGATCCTTTTGCACCGTCTGTGTTGTGTTCATCGTTGGTTTCTTTTTACTTCGTGATTATACAGGTAAGACATTGCACTTCAAGCTTTTAGCTGACTGTAATACTACCAATATAGTGTATCTGGCATACTGCACCATCTGTTCCTCCTTTTATGTAGGAATGACCACACGCAGATTACGAGACAGGGTCAGAGAGCATGCATATGATATGTATAGGAAGGTGGACACTAATGCTCTAGCTAGGCATACTATGGACATGGGAGCATAACATACCTTTAAGTTCATGGTGATAGAGAAAGTCTGGATAGGTAATAGAGTAAGGGCAATTAAGAACAGAGTTGAGACAAAGGAATTAGAATGGATTATCAGGATGCATGCAAATATGGGCAAAGGTTTAAATGACAAAATCAGTATTAAACCTGTTTGGCTGAATAAACCATTAATTAGATAGTTAACTATTTAGATATTATGTTTTTTAACTATGAGTAGTTATGTAATGTGTTTTCATTCAGGTTCTTCTGATTTTGAACAAGTTTTAATTGTAAATATTTTTATGCATGAAAGAGTTAATATGCACAAGTGAAGTGATTTTTACTGGGAAATGTTGTGATTGGTTGGAGCTTTGTATAAGAAATGGGGAAATGATGTATTGTATTATCTGATGAAGCAGCTTTGGTTGTGAAAGCGCTTACCTTTTATTTGGATTAAATTGTTTGATGATTTTATCAGCCGTGGTCTGGTATCTCCTATTTTCTTTATTTTGTGTTATTGCTGTGTTGGGAGACCAGTTTACCTGCACCACTTTAGTTTTTTGTAGTAGTGTATTTAGTGTTGTTTTTCTGAAACCTATTACACGCTTGACATTTTTTGCCATGCATTCTATTTATAAAGTCATATTGTCTATGGATTTTTTCCAATATTTGGTTAGATGGTTGACTTGGTGTAGTCATTCAGCCATTCTGCTTTATTGTAATAACTGTTTGAGTGATACATGAATACCATCACAGAAAGTGAAATACATTTGAAAAGGTAGAGAATATTTTTTTTTCTTTTCATTTGGTCATTCTGTCTATACCATATTTTTAAGTGTTTGCAATTTGATGCCTTGTTCATTATGTTAGATACAGTTCTGTATTAAATTTAAATTCAGTCAACAAGTGAGCACAGTGTCAGAAAATATCAACTGAAATCTTACAAGCTATGTTTCTGTTTAAATTTTAGTCTCACACAGCACCTTTTTTTGAAGTATAACTGACTGTACTGAACTAGTCTGCAAGGTTTCTACACCATATATTTATGAATTAAAGAACCTGTTAACGTGCATGTCTTTTGTTTTATGAACATAGAAGTCATCCCTTCCGCTAGTGTTGAATCATTCATTTGTTAGACATCGAACTGTGGTCACTTGAACTGAGTTTACATTCATTTTGACTGACTGCACTTCAACCTCTAGTATTCTGCAATTGAATCTCCACACTGTTAATTCTCTTTATTATGCCCAGTTGTACAAAAATAGACATCCCCCCAAATTGTTGTTTGTCCTTTGTGATAAAACTTGAAACAGAAAATTGTTTTTATGTTTACATACAACACAGCTCCTTCCAGCTCAAACATGTAATTTTTTTTCTTCAAACATCTTTATTAGTTTCACATATGACAAAGGCAATCTTACATTTATATAAATGAAAAACATACAAAATACTACTATAGTTGCAAACAGTTTACATCACAGACACCACTGAAACAATTGTAGTTGCAAACATTACACATCACTTATAAACCATCCAGTCATTGACTGTTAAGCATTATATGACTCATTCAAATCCTGTCTCTTAAACCTCATTCCTGCTCTGCATGTATTGCTCCCACAATTCCCACTTTTTCCTATGTAGTTCACTCCTTCCCTTTTCTAAAGATCCCAATTCCAGTTGTTTTATCTCTGTTATTATATTCACTACATCTAGTAAAGTTGGTCTAGACTTTGATTTCTATTTTCTAGTAATTGCTTTTTTTGGCAGCCACCATAATTAGACTCAGCAAAGCTTTACAATGTCTACGCCATTCCAATTCTGTAGCATAACTCAAAAAAAATGATCTCCCCAGTCACCCCAATCTGTTCACCCAGCATCTCAGACAGCGCAGTCTGCAGGGTATCCTTAAAGTCTGCCAACTCATTACACTCCCAAAAAAAATCTTCCCGGCTACCTCTTTCATGCCAGTCACACCCCCAACATTTGCTATCCACCTTTGGAGTCTACTTGGGATATAAAAATACCTATGTAAGCACTTCCAGGCAAAGATGCTAAGTCCTCTAGACATTGTTGCATATTTGGGAAATATACAATATCCCCCATTGTCTCTTTGTGAATTGCTTATCCAAACGTTCCCAGTCCTTTTTAAGCTCCTCTGATTGATTCTTATAATTATCATGCAATATTTTATGTGCTTTACTAATTATTCCTTTTTTAATGGCAGCTTCTGTTCTAAATTCTATTAAAACTAGCATGTCTCAAACTTTTTATTTTGTCTTCAAAATAAGTTAGTGAGGAGGTTTACTCTGTGACAGCAAGACATTCTTGTCCAGTTCTCTGAATGCACTGCCATATACAATATTGCATTTTATTCTGGTATCAAGCTTACATGAAAGAAATTTCCCATTTAAAAACAAGATTTCCATCTAGCAATTCTTAGTGACACTATTGTTGAGTTTCTGTTATCAGTGAAAAAATTGTGCACACACTCTGTAGACAATGATCAGCTGCATTCACAAATAATCTACATTAGACATAATTGGATTAGACAATGAATTGCTTGCTACATCAATTGAACACTAATTAAATCCATTTTTATTATTCATTTTAAGCATTTGTCTGCCATTTTTTTATTTTCTTTACCTTTGCAAACTTGAAAACAAATGGTTAGGAAATCCACACTTTATACAGTCTCTACTGAGTGCTGGGCATGGATTGTTATCTCACTAATAGTTAAAAAATAGCAGTTGCTGAGCTGAACACTTTCCATTTTTTACCTGCATCATCTGGCTCATGTGCAGTAGTAGAGTTCCTTGCAACCATGTTGTTTGAAGCATGTATCTCATTATAGTTTGCACTGACAAAAATATTCTTTTTATAGTTTAGCAGATTTTAGTTTAATTTTTATTTAACACACTTTCATTTGTACACTAGTCAATTCTTTTGTTCTACTCACATTCACAGTTTTGTCCAAAGTTGTCATAATCTAACAATGGTTTACTTATTTCGCCTCAGACAGTTATGAACTTTAAAAATTATTCAGCTTGTCAAACACACAGTTGTTGTCTTTATCCATCAGTTTAGTTATGCATGCATCAAAAGACTCCCATGAACCCTAGTTTCTAGTTAAAAAGAAACAACAAATATAATGACTATGAGGTAAGTTACTCCATAAACTTGACTTTTATGTCAGCCAGATCAGTTTGGGACTCTGTCATAAAATTATATGTGTTAAATATCTTAACAGCACTATCTTTAGTCAAGGAAAGGAAAGTTACAGCTTTAACATTACTTTTTTCAGCTATACCTCAAACCAAACTGTAAAGACTGAATTTCTGCAACCATTACTTTCAGTTTTCTGTCAAGCTGCACTAGAGTACCCATGATGCTGCAGGAAGGTGCGGCAAGATGGATGAAATATCAGATGATTCAGATGTACTTAAAGAAGATGGTGTAAAAGCCTAAGAGTTCAGAATTGTTCATTGTAATTGAAAGAATGATATATATATATTTTTTTCATTTGTACAGTGCTTTGTTTAGCCTCTTTTGCTCTAAAGTGGCTTATAGTATAATGTGGAATACATTTTCCCAAAATGCTCCCCTTTTCTGCTTCCACAACCATTTGGTACCATTTTTTGTGAAGAATTTGTTCAGTTTTTGGTTAACATTTGTCGTGTGGTTAGTTTCATGTTGTTTAAGTCAAGGAGAATGTTCACTTGAATAATCACATAGTTCTGCTAGTCCAGCAGTAACATTTTGAATTTTTTCATGATTCATTCTGCCAAAAAGCAGTTGTAAAGAGGGTTAATTACCTGTGCTACACCATAATTTTTTTCCGTGGAATATTAGCCCAAAATTTGGTATAAGTGAGTTTCTATGGTAAGCATTTCAGCTTTGCTTAACTATATGAAATATTTTTGGGTTCAGTTTCAGCTGTAAAATAGATGCAGACATTCTGCAAACAGTGGGTAAGCATCAAGAGAGTTTACAATCATGTCAGAAAATAAAAAGCAAGGCAGAAACACAATGTCATCCCCTGGGGCGGTACTAATGCAGCAGGTAGTGAAGGGGCAGTAGAGCGTGCACCACTGGTCTTGGTCCCAGACATGCTGGGACCCGTTGCTACTACTGGTTGAGGCAAGGTAGGGGGATCAACTGGAACTGGTGTAGCTTGATGTGCTGTGGGATATGACGTATAGCAACAGGTTATGGTTCTTATAACCAAACCAATGTTAGTATTAACAGAATCAAACATCATATATATTCACACATGCAACACAACATTAAGTAACAAAACAGTTAGTATGGTCACAGCATGCCAGTAAAAAGTAAACCATAGGGCCAACAAAACAGTTAGTTTAACAAATATGTTAATATTGCATCATAATAAAACATAATAATCAACCACATTTTTCAATCTATAGCTAGTTTAACAACATATATTAGTAAATCATAATAAAATATATCAATAATGAAACACATTTTTCCAAAATATAGTTACTGTAACAAATTATGTTAATATTAAATTTTAATAATAATTAACAGTAATAAATAAATGAAGATAAGCGGTGGGGAGAGAGAGAGAAAATTTCCATTACTGACATTGCAGCCTATATCCCTCAACACACTGAAATATATACTCTACAGGTGTGTAGTGTCAGGTTTGTGTACAGTGACTGCAATTCTCCTATAACTGATGTAGCACATACATGCCTCTCAAGCTGGTAGCATGGATCAGTATGGGCCAAGCGGTAACAAATGCAGGTACATCACTACACAGAACAGTTTCACATAATGTAGACTTACAAAAGTACCCAGGTGTTCTGTAAATGGATTTGGTAATATATTGCATTCCAGGTATTAACTTATCTGCTTATCATGTGACAGACAGATTAGGCAGTTTTAATTACGTTACAAGAAATTATGACATTTGAGAGGCATGCTTATGTACAGTAAGTAAACTAGACAGGCGTCATGCCTTAGTTAGTAGGCATGGGAGTAGAACCCAATAGCTGTGACTACAGGGGACATCTGTACATAATGTAATAATTGACTGCAACAACCTAGTACAGACTTGCAAGGGATAAAGCCATACTGGGATTACACAGCTTTATGACTCAACAACACTGATGAACACATTCATGGTGCTGATGTTAACATTCTGTGACATCTAAACACACTATCTGCTCATATTATGGGCCACCGCACCCATGTACTGCTTGTGTTCCTGGTGAGAGACAAACTGTGAGCATTACGTGACTGATACTGAAAAGTTAGTGCTATATACCACTACATTCAAACCCAGGACTGCGTGGAAGAATCCACTGCATACAACGCATTTAATAGACTGAGCTACTGAGTCACTGCCGACTATTGAGTGGCTGATACTTACCTGGAGATTACCTGGAACTATACTAGGAATTGAGTAATACAAGTTACGGGACATTCCTGTGGCATTCTAGTACTATTACAGTGTTATAGTAGACTGCAGTGACAGTAGAACACACATGCATGTTATACAACCATGCTGCATATATGAAAAAAGCTGTATTTTAGAATCAGCAATGCTAGTGAACACATTTTTTGTTATTGGTTTGAAATATCTATGAAATCCATACACAATATCTGGCCAAGGACTGAGCTACCTCACCCATATACCTTTATTACCTGCTGTCTGAGGAAGAGAGAGAGCATTGTGTGACCAATATTGGCCTGGAGACAGCCTTGAACACCACTATGGGTTGAACAATACAGTTTGCAGACCATTATATTTGCTGGCTACAGCTATTACAGTGTCACACTTGACTGGAGCAACCTTACCATAGATAATCAATGCATACAGATCTACAGCAATGGTTTTGGCAAAACACAGTTGTGCTGAACAACATTTTGCTTACTGTTACTGGTATTGCTAATGCTTTGTTGATATACAGTTCTTATTGTTCATTTATTGCACTACAGCTCTAAAGCTGTAATTACCCATCTGTTGCACTACAGTTCTACATGCCCATTTATTACAGTACAGTTTTTCTTGTGTATACTTTATTGAAGTACATGCTTTACCCTTTCTTGCTTATTGCACTACAGTTGGCATACTAAATCAATACTTACCATGTTCATGGTGCAACCTGGCCAGGCGCCCAGCATGGGACTCAACATTGTAAGCCCTCACAGCTGTAGCTGTTAGGAGAGAAGCACACCATTATGCATATTTATTTTGTAGATGTTCAGCTTGCATATTGGTTAGACAGAGGAAGACATACTTACATACTTGTGGAGCATTTCCAGCTTTAGCTTCCTCGACTCAGGTTTCCAGGGTTCACCTCTTCTTCCTTTTCAGGTCATCATGGTGGTGACAACACTGCTCACCTGTGCAGGGGATACCAGTAACACTGCTGTGCATCAGCCGTGGTTTGTGGTTTATACTAAGGAGCCCATCCAAGACCCTGGACTCCTGAATGCCTCACCACTGTGCCCGAAAGTGCACAGCTTCACCAGCACTGCCAGCCTTACCAACAGTTGAATGAACTCCAATGACTGTTGCAGAATTCCAGCCTACTGGGCTTAATATAGGCTGTTTTCCTGCCCTTACACATCATTCAGCAACATTCAAAAAGGCTCCATGTCACTCAGCAGCCACAAACCAGCTAAGCAAAGCCAAGCAGTGCAAAAACTCACAGAACCATGTTTTTAGCGAGGCTTAGCACCGCACAAACATTGGTAGCCATTAGCATGTTTATGCACTGCTTAACATGATTGATCAGTGCTTAGCAGAGTTCAACAGTGCCAAAATTCACAATACTGTCATAAAATTACAGAAAGATTGTACAATCATTTACAGACAAATTTTGCTTGCCATGGATTTGAACCAAGGACCTACTACACATAAGACCCATGGAGCTAGCCAGATGCTATATGAACTTGTATACCTTCACATATACTACTAGGCTACCTGCTAGTGTTGCTGAGCACTGCACATTGCCATTCAAACATGCTTAAACACTCATATAAATAAATAACTAATTACATCCAGCTTCAATTTTAGATGTCTGGCAGATGTATGCCAGGTATACTCGGCTCTGCTGTGCTCTACACCACGCCATGCAAATGTCATTGAAAAAAAAATAAAATATTTAATTATTATAATTAATTACATCCAGTTTCTATTTTTAGATGTCTGGCAGGTGTCAGCTGTCTATATGTGAGCACAGCTTGGCATTGCTGTGCTCCGCACCACACCATGCAAACATGCAATAAACAAAAAAAATATATAATAGAAATATTAAATGAAAAATAACACCATGAAAGAGACATATTATACAGTTGACACACTTCACAACATTATAACAGTGGCAGGAAGCATTACAGGGAGCCTCATACTCATCTGCAGCCACGAGTAGCCGTTACACCTCACCCTACACTGATTAAATATCCATGTTCCTCAGCTCCCCCTGATCAGCTCACCATCATTAATATGCATGGTGTGCTGCCGAGGGGGAAACATGGCCATGTACATGGATACATTCTGTGTAGGCTCTACACTGTGTTTACATGGATTTTATTAAATCCTGGGGACAGTTTTCATTTTTTGGCTCTGTTTTTTACAGTTCCATGCCTTACGACTGATTGAATGCTGGTTTGCTGTTTTGTTTATTAGTAGTTGCAGTACTCATGCCTGTTTTTTCTTGATCTAATATATTTGTTTATGTGAACAGTCTTTGTAGCCTTGTTGTGTAAAACTTTTAAAATACAATTAATGATATAATAATGGAGGTTTGTCATTATCAGAGACAGGCATGAACACTACATCATGACTTGTCTTTTTAACCACATGCAGTTGGGTTTGTATCATAGCATATGCAGAGAGGAAACAGGTAGCTGTCCATCTGTCCTTTAAGATATACCTAATACCGGCTCACCTCCAGCTGTCATACAAGACCAAATCCTAAAAGTGCTATCAGCTGAAAATTCTACATCGATGGGTCCTAGCAATACACCCGAATGCTTCTTAAATTGCATGATGCACGATTTAGCAACAACCCTAACAAAACTTTTCAATTTCAGTCACAAGCAAATGGAGAAAACTACAATCATTCCTCTGCATAAGACAGGACCTTCCACAGACCCAGGCAATTAGACATCCATAAGTCTGACCAGCCTCTTATGCGAAGCCATGGAAAGACTTATCATGGAACTAATCAAGCAGGAAGTATTGAACCTCCAAACACTGGACACATCTCAGTTTGGATTCATCAAAAGCATATCATGATTACTCAACCTGGTGGATTTTTTTGAAAAGGCCAGCATAGTATTGGATGAAGGCAAAATGGCCCACTCTGCATACCCAGACCTGGTAAAAGCTTATGACACAACTCCACACTCAGGTATAGTAGAAAAGCTAAATAAATTGGGAATAAACCTCCATGTCACCTGCTGGATTGCCAAATGGCTCCCAGGCAGGATACAGAGAAACTCAAAACAGGGGAAGTTACCTCCACAAAGAGGCCAGTCACCAGTAGAATACAGTAGGGATCACTATTGTTTGGAGTCTTTCTTTTCTAAAGTAAAATCCAATACCAGAGGACTCTGGCTGTCTCTGTTTGTAACTGACTGCAAGCTAGATGCAGTCATTAAATCTTGAAATGACTTGGTGATCCTGCAGTAAGGTTTGTCCAAATAAATAAGTGGTGTGAAATCACTGACTGGATGCCTAAAAATGCATTATTGTATCCTTTGCGAAGCCATCCATCTCAGGAAACTACCACATTAACAATATGCTCCTGAGAGTTGGCCCAGTTGTTCAAGATTTGGGAAATTAATTGGACAGTGATCTAACTTTTGACCAATATGTGTCCACTGTTGAGAGCAAATCCTTCTGTATTGCACAGCTTATAAATAAAGGGATTGTGTCTAGATCTAGGAATGGCATCGTCACCCCTTAATCAGCCTTCATTAGGCCATTCACTGAATATAATACTCCCTTTGGCACGTACCTGTCCATACACATGCAACCAGTGAAACACTCACAGAGATACCTCAATAAAAACATACTAGGCCTAAATAACATATCATACATGGATTGTCACAAAGCCATATCATTATACTCGGTATCCTAGAGACTGCTAAGAGGTGACCTGTATCTGGCATACAAGGCATGCTCGGACCCAATACTGATGGATTTGTTGCATATCAGCAAGTCAAATGGCATCATAAACACTTGGACTAGGGATCTAAATCATCTAAACCTCTACTGCAACATCAACAGAACAGTTGGAGGGACAGGTATATCTCGCAGAAGATACCACTGCTCTGGAACAGACTTCCTATCCACATAAAATAAAGTTCATCCCTGTCCGTATTCAAGTAAAACTTGGATTTATGGATGGGTAGCAGAAAAATTACTCCAGGACTGCCCCTGTACTAATAAAGGACAGACACATCTCATAAATGATTTATTCCATGCATGGGTCTCCTCAAATTACCTATGGTATGATACCAGTCATTCTCATTGAGGTAATCTCTAACCAAATGGAATGAGTTAGTTTGAGCACAAAAAGGGAAATAAGCTAGGCTTAAAATGGCCAGCAAGGGCAGCTAACCTAGTACTTACATAAAACATATATCTGTATGTATATATATATATATATATATATATATATATATATATATATAAATGGGTCTGTTTTAGATAACCAAAATACCACTTACCAGACTTTTAAATTGCTGAGATGAAAGCACTAAAGAACCACTTAAACGAACACTGACATCACCGACAAAAAAATACAGGTAAGTATCCACTTAGCCACCATGGTGAACTTTGCACCTTTCCCCACTGTAGAATGATCTCAAAGTTAGTATATTTAGTTAGGGGGTGTGGGGGGCACAGCTCCCCACATAGGGTGGTGTGGATAGGCAGATAGATATATCTATATTATATATATGGGCTACTTCAAGTCACCAAAATTACTTTTTTCCGAAATGTAATTTTGTGACTCAGTTTTTCCAAAAGTGCATTTATTCGAAAATGCACTATTGCAAAAAAACAATTAAACAAACAGCAAGTGAGGTTGTTGTTGTAGATCATGGCACAATGACGATAAGGGAATATTCCCTTTTTCCACACTGTAGTGTGATCTCAGAGTTAGAATATATAAGTAGTGGGGGTGTGGGGGGTGCAGGAGGCTTGCCCCCTTGTATAAATGTGTTAGTGTTGTCATTTTTTTTTTTTTTTTGTGCTCGTTTAATCAGTTTTTCTTCAAAGTGCATTTTCAAATAAATGCACTTTTAAAAAAAGGAGTTACAAAGTTATATTTTGGAAAAATGGAATTTTGGTTGCTCTAGGTAGACTCATATATATATATATATATATATATATATATATATATATATATATATTTGCACAGTCAGCCTTTTCTGAATTTTGGGGAAAATGATTTACTATAACAGTTGTCCTCATGTCCAAATCCAAACCTTAAATTAGGTCATGCAACAAAGTTGTAGTGGAACCATTAAAAAAGTGCAAAAGCTTTAGGTAACAAGTTGAAGTAAGTAAAATTTAAATACTTCCTTAGTCAATATTGTTTCAAAAGGCTGCTAACATTATGTACTAAATAAACTACATGTTTTATTTATTATTTTATTTATCTTTTGTTGACCAAGTTTGTCCTGTTAGGCTAGTGGCTTGTTTTCAGAGGAGACTTGAGGTGGAATTTCTGCCACTTGGGGAACTTTGGCCAGGGCAACAAGAAACTTCCCCTATTCTTATCACTTTGGTGTTGTTAGATGACACTGGAGGGCTGCTACAGCAGCAATGAAGAGGTCTGAGAAAAGCAGTATCATGGAGGTGGAGGAGGAGAGAAAAACTACGGAGAGTTTGGAGGTGGAAAGTGAGAATTTGGAGAACATTTGTTCAATATGGAGAATTCAAATGCAGATAAAGATTCCTGTGTGGTGGATGGCACAAATGAGCACTGTTTGGCTGTCTCAATGGAAAATGAAGTAAGCAAGTCCTCTGGAGTGGTGCAAATAATGGAACTGGATTTCTACTGAAAATAAAATCAAGCAGGAATATTCAGGTGACAGTTCTGTTGTTTTATGGGATGAGATGACAGATAATTTTTTCGGATGTGCAGAGAATAGTAATGTGGAAAACGAACCAGGTGATGTGGCAGCAGAAAATGCAGCAGTTAAAACTTGTTCAGCACTGGCAGAAAGTAAGAGAAGAACAGCAGCAAAATGAGAAGGAGTGCAGTTTTGTGGCAGCAGTGAATGTAGCATTTAAAACTAATGCAGCGGCAACAAGTAATAAAGGAGGACAGCAACAAAGTGTAAGTAAAACTCTTTTTTTAAAAACAAGGGAAGGCCAACTGTGAGAATAAGAACAAAATATGAGACTATAATAGGCAGATATTATGTATTGGACAATTTGTTAACCATTCTGGGGTTTAAAGTTCAAGAAATTTGGTCTTTTATACATATGGGCACAGAGACTTTTTGTGACTTGACATTTAAATCTGAGGCAGTGATGATGAAATTTTTGTAACTGTTTGACAAAAAGAAGGGCATTTATCGATGCAATAATTATAGTTTTCTGGTAGTAACTTAAATGGGAAAAATGTTACTTTGCAGTTTAGAACTGATAAAATGGAATAATATATTAAAACTCCATGCATAATTTTTGTGAAACTATTAATAACATTGTGAAAGTTACAGGTGAAAGAACCTTATCAAATGGAAGGTGGAGGATGGAAGTTGTTTTGAAATGTGAGAAAAAAATGATAAACACTCGCCAAGTGTTATTTTTGTCGATGGTCATAGAGGAACATTAAAACATGCTGCTCGGCCTAAATCATGTTTCTTTTCTGAGGCATTTCTTATTTAATTAATCATTATGACAAGATATAATGTAACAAGTGTGGGAAGACAGGACATGAAGCAAGGAGGTGTGTGGCTGAATTCAAGTTGTGGAAAAAATGGACACTGCGATGAACTATCAAGAGCAAACAGTAAATAATGAAAAAGAAGGAGAAAGAAAATAAAACATACATGAAGAAGGACAATAAGAGGGAGAGAGATAGGGTGAACTAGGTGAAGAAGAAACTGCAGAAGAAGGTAAAATATGGAGGGGCAAAATGGGGAGAGAGTTTGCATGCAGGAAAAGATTTTGGGAGAAGGAATTGACACAAAGAAGTTTTTTTGAAGTTCCAATCGGTGAAAATCTGATTCTGGGGATTACAGATTATTTGTACGTATAGCTAAGAAAAATATTTGGTAGGGTAAAGTGTACAAATGATAAAATAACATTTAAAAATATTTCCCATAAACTTATAAAGAAGAAAAAGCAACAATTTTGAAGTACTTTCAGTAAATGTGAAGAGTATTATTAACAATGTAAAAAAGATAAGGATACAGGAGTGGTGTGCAAAATATAATGTGGAAGCAAGATTTCTGACAAGTGAAAATTTACTGCAAACAAAAAAATTGTGGGGTGGATATACACTAGTGAACTTAGGAAATGAAGGTTATTGTGGACTGCCTGTCTTGTGTAAAGAAACATTAAAAATGCTAGTTGTAATGCTGGTAAGTATGTCTTAGTTAACTGTAGATGTGAGATGAAGAGAACATGTTTAAAGAATTATAGCATTGTATGCATAAGAGGATCTGCTCCATCAAACATTAGACTATGTGATGGTTAGGATGAACATTATAATTGCAGGTGACTTTAATTGTGATTTAAAATTAAGATGCAAAAAGAAATGGCAAGATATAAAAAATACAGAAAGTGATAAAATGTGGTAAGTTAGCTGTGTGGAAGTAAAGTCAATGGACTTATGGAAGGGGACACTTGGATTTGAAATTGATTATTTTGTATTATCAGAAGGCTTGGGCATAGCAGGTGGTGCTACAGTTGTTGTGGGTTTCTTAGACTACGTAGCAGTACAGATAGAGGTGATGGAAGAAAGGGAGTATATTAAAATAGGAAAGGTAAGAAAAAGAATACATCAGGAATCATGTGGTAAAATTAGAGACTGGGAAA
Organism: Protopterus annectens; assembly: GCF_019279795.1. Classification (NCBI taxonomy): domain Eukaryota; kingdom Metazoa; phylum Chordata; order Ceratodontiformes; family Protopteridae; genus Protopterus; species Protopterus annectens. The sequence goes on from NC_056745.1 coordinate 862,046,136, forward strand.
TATTGCAGTTATGGAAGAATCGTATAACCATAAAGGAGTTCTATGACAACTGGTCTGAATGATGTACTAAAATTAAAAAAAGAAGCATAAAAAGTGTTTGTTTGTTTTTTTTCCCCCAGTGGCAGGATGAAGTAAGAAATGAAGATAAAGTGAAATATGGCAAAATGTATATAAATGTATGAGAGAATTTTAAGAGTAATACAAGAGAGTCTTCTGATAATAAAAAATAAATATATAAAATATATCAAGAAAAATTATGTCATTGATGTTTAGGCAGATATATTGTTTACATGGGAGAAAGAAGAAAGTGCCTGTGGAAAAAAAAAATAATGGACTAGTAATGTGGGTACTTTGTGAATATACTAAATGAATGGTTGAATGAATGTTTTGTTTATGAAGAGTTGTGTAGTGGGATATTAAAATTTATATGGAAAAAGATTACAAAAATGAAATAAAAATTTAGAAACCCATCATGCTAAATAACACTGACTTTTATGTTTTATAGGCATAATACAGTGTAGAATAGAAGGAAAAAAATTGGTGATATTATATACAAAAGTATATATAGTATAAAAGGGAAGAAATGTCAAAATTTGTTACTGGCTGTGAGAGAAATTGATGGATTATGTTTTAAGTAACAGGAAGGATGTGAAACAAATTGAAGGTGATAAATACCATAAGACATGAAGCTTTGTGGAATGTTGTGAAGTAGGAAATAGGTAATAGAACTAGGAGAGCGTGTTTGTCAACATATCAGAATACAGTGAGAGTGTTAGTGAATAGGTGGCTGAGTAAAGAAATATGTTTGAAGTGCAGCATAAGAAAAGGATGCCCCATGAGTGGAATATTGTTTGCATTTGTGATGAATGCAATAGCAAGTAAAGAAACTTATAAGATGAAAGATGTTAGATATGTGATGGAAATGAAAGTAGCGTACCTCTCAACTGTACAGATTTTCACAGAATGTCCAGATTTTTGCCTGATATTTTTGGTCTGTTCCTCATAAAATGTGTGGTTTTCTGGTAAATCACTGAAGATTGAAGTCACTAAGTAATAATAAATAATGACAAACATTTGAGTTTCAGACTTTATATCCTTCAGAAAATATGCAATAATGAAAAACCTGTTATTCTAGCAACTTACTAAGTTTGTAGGCCAAATATATAAATTCTGTCCCTATTTTGGGGCATTCATCCCCCCATTCTTTCTGGCTTTGTCCAGATTTTTTGCACTGAGAGGATGAGAGGTATGGAAGGTGTTGATGACAGTTGTTTTGACTTATGCAGATGATATTGTTGTAGTCATTAAGAACAAAATATGGATGATGGAAGTGTTGCTTTGTCTTAATGGATATTTAAAGGAAATGGGAATGATTTTGAATAAAGATAAAAGTAAAGGCTTAGGTGATATGAAGAAAAATGGGGGTGGGTAAATGAATGAATGAAGTGGCTTTGCTAGTAATAAAATTTGGGAAAAAGGATATAGTTATGATGCAATGTGAATGGTTGATAAAATGAAAGAAAAATGTCTTCTGTGGAAAACATATGGATTAATGTTCCAGAAAAAGGTTTATCTGATGAATTTGGTATTAATGGGAAAATAGTATAACTGTCAAATGGCTATATGATGCCAATAAAATATGAAAAGGCAATTGAGCGATTAGTGGTTTATTTTCTATAGGGTTCAAGATTAAACTCAATAAAAAGAGGTGTGTTGTATATGAGTGAAGATGAATGGAGATTCAGCTTACTAAATCCAATTGTGCATTCTGCTTCTTTATACGTGCATAGAATATTAAAGTGGATAAAGGAAGAGAATGTGAATGTAGTAGTACTTATGTTTAAATGTAAGCATAAAAATGGGGAAACCAAGAATAAGAAAAAGGGAAAAGGAATATGTGAATGAAGAAATTAAAAATTATCAAGAAAAATACTAACATGGAAAATACAAACTGATGATATAGAGGAAGGCAGAAGGATGTAGTATAATAATGTGATGAAACAAAATTATTGTACAAATCCATGGAAAACTCTACCACAGTAAGCGATTAAAGCCATTAAAGTAAGGAAATTGTAGTGCACCAAGATAGTAGAGTGTCACAATTTCCAACAGAGATTGGTAATAAATATGTTACCGGTAAAAGGTAAACAGCATATAAAAAGAAAGTTGAAAGAGTGTGTCTCTTTTGTGGGGAAGAAGAGACAGCAGAACGTGTTTTCTTTTTTAAAATTTCAGTATACTAATGTCATAAACAATATAGATATAAATATGATTATGTTTGGATGTTCTAAGAATAAGATGAAAGATTATGTGAGAAGGGTAGATACGAATTTATTTTATGTAGCATGGATTTTTTGGAAAGAAATATTGAATGAAAATGTGCTTAATGGGAAATGGATTTTTGGCAAATAGTGAAAAATCAGATTATGGTTGGGGATGAAGGAGTGGGGTCAATTATGGAAAGACTGCAATGAGGTTGTTATAAGTAAAATGAAAAATAGTAAGAAATAAGAAATAAAAATATGTAAGTGTTGTAAACACTTCACGTTTGTAAATATGTTTATATGTAAATAATGTTTTTATGTTATATAAATAGAGGACCCCTACTCTTTTTGATAGGTGCCATAGGATCTTTCACATTCACTTGAGCTACCACCAAGTCAAGCACATGAGACCTCAGTTTAACATCTCATCTGAAGGATGACACATACACAGGAATACAGCACTCCCCTGATACTACACTGTTATGTCAGCAATCCAATTACCTGTATAAGGAAAAGAAGCCACATCCTTCTTGTCTTCCAGTACCAAAGGGAGTGTGATACCTGTTGCACCACTGTTACTATTTGTATAGTTTCCATAGGTTTGAGCCTGAAAGGTTTGTTTGTGCCAGGCCACTCACCTAGATATCAAAATAATAACAAGTATGCCAGCCCATTCACCTAGATATAAAAATAATAAGTATCTCTTAATAAATAAATTAATTCATAACCTGGTATTCCTCTTTGTAAGTTGGCTGCACCAGCAGAAGGCTACTGCCAGATCTTATTCTTCCAAAACATCTTTGTATAATTTCATTAGGAAAAGAAATGATAGAAGCAAAAGGAACTGTGTAGGCTATATATGAAACCAAAAGACAATTATTTTCCAACATACATCCATTGCAAAATGCTATACTCTCTTATTGTATAAAATGTTTAGTTATATCACCATGTTCACTATGTCAACCTCTAAGCATCTAAAGGTGTTTCTTGCTACTTTTCCCTTATCCTTTATGAACATTTACTGAGACAATTAGTATGTTAAGTAGAATCTATCTATCAATCTATCTGTCTTTTCTTACACACACACACACACACACACACACACACACACACACACACACACACACACACACACACACACACACACACACACATGTCATGCTAGCTAAGGGTTAAATGTTTAATTAACTATTTCATTAGAATAGTTAATGATCTAATAAAATAATTACCCCCAAACTTCAGCTGACTCAGCAATTTGCTATTATGCTTTGGTTAGCAAATCCATGGCCTGTTTCTCTGCAATATAATCAGTGCCATAGTGGCGTACATACAAATGCTGTTAGCATTTACCTTTCATCATTCTTTAGTTGTCTTTAAAGCTGTACCTGAATCCATGTGATTATCAGATTGTTATCTAGCATATGCCATTTTCACATTTAATTTTATTAAAACAGAACTGACCGAATGTTAAATGATAACATTGTTGGGCAATATTTTCAACATAAATGTGCCCACAATGATCTCTTTTTTTTAAACAATCAAGGAAAGGTGGGCATGGAAGGTTAGTGGCAAAGGTTAGGAGCAAATGTTGATCTTCACTTTGCAGCTAAGATACTTTTTTCGCTTTATAAAACAGCAATAATAAACTACAATACTTAAGCACAACAAAAAGAAAAAAAAAATCCTTTATTTCATTACACTCCTGGTGGCTTGACCACCAGGTTTTTGAGAGTACAAACAGCATTATAAAAATACACACATTTAAATAATACAAAAATCCTTAATAAATCCATTATCATTTTTAAATCAAATTCCCATTCTAACTCTTCAAAGAGTTCCCCATTTCACAGGAGCTGGATTCCATATCTGGAAGCTATTTGTGGACAGCACTCCCCCTCGAAGGAAGACTTCAGTGCACCTGATGTGGACATGATTCTAGAAGTCTTGCTGAAGGTAGACTGAGTACTTAAGCATTCAGTGTAGGATAATTAGGGATTCCACACACACCATTATGATTCCAAAACACATTATGAACACACAATGCAACTTAAATGTGACAAACAGTCACGTTGACTTCATTTGTAAAATCCATGGCATATACTTCTCAAATACCAAGAAATTCAAGTGAGTACTATGGATTACAGTGAAGTGTGTAGCAAAACTGGGAAAAGTATATAAAAATGCAACCTACTGTTAATATACTGCAACAGACTGCAGCGATACAAGCCATAAATGAAGCTGTGGCTGTGCATCCTAAAAGGCTGCCAGCTACCGTTAGAGCAAGCCTGCATCTAAACCAGTTGTCAGACCTGCAAATTATTGACAGATACAATCTAGATGGACAACGGGTGCAGGCTGTTTGCAACATATGTGCCACACACATGTTTCTGCACACCCTGTGAGAAGATACCATCCTCCTTGAAACCAAAGTGTGTCTCAGCCTGGGTGCGCTTGCATCTGGCACATTCCAGAGACACTTGGGAGATGCTGTGGGAGTATCACAGACAGCTACCAGTCATATACTGGCAAAATTCCTAGAAGCCATGTGCAGCAAGGAGGATGACTATATATACTTTCCATCCTACCCCATGGAGCAGAGAAATGTAATACACTAGCTCTATAACATAGCAAACTTCCCAGATGCACTCGGTGCAATAGATTGCACACACATAGCTATCAAGAAACCAGTACATCCAGAAAAAGATTGATACATAAACAGAAAGGGATGGTCATCCATTATCTGCCAAGTGCAGATAGCAGCATAACAAGCATCATGGAAAAACACCATAGAAGTGTCCATGATGCTGCTATTTGGGGAGAAAGTGGACTCAGGGCTGCATTCCAGCAAAGTGAAATACCTGAGAGATTGCTACTGGGTAGCTACAGGAACACAGCTAGGCTGCAATTTAAGGATACCTGTCTCAACAATATCTATTATGACCAAAAGTGTTTTTATTCCCCACAACAAGTGACTGTGGTTATCCACTTGAGCCATGGCTAATGACCATGTACCGTGAACCATCACATCCTGCATAGGAGACCTACAGTAGAGCACACAAAGCAACCAGAAACACAACAGAGTGTGTGTTTGGTGCAATAAAAGCTAAATTCAGATGTCTGGGCACATCCGGGAATGTACTGCAATACACACCTGAGAAGGCAGCACAGATGATAACGGTGTGTGCCATACTGCATAACATGATAACCAGAGCACATGGCAGTCTTCCAGCTGCAGGTATGGGTAAACTACCCAAGAACCCCAAACTTCTTAAGTGAACATCCCACAGGTATCGGAGGAAGAGCAGGAGGACATAGAGGACAAACATCACAGGCGCAGGCGACATAAGGTATGACTGCAAGTTCAGGCCCAGGCAACATGGCAGCATCTGACCCAAATATGTGAGTCATGACAAGCCACATGTACATGAGTACACAGACTGAACATTGATGTCCCACCACAGCAAACTAGATTGCACCTAATGGCAAGTATCCATTAGATGTACAAACTGAGTATCACACTACATAATGAGAACACATTCCAACATGAACATATGCAAATGTGTCAAAACACAGACAATCAACTCAGGGCACAAAGGACATGGGTATACATACACACTCAGATTGTTGTATCACTGTATAGTAAACAATAAATGACACACAACATCAGTGCAACACATACATATCTCTACAATATAATTACATGAAAAAAAAGAAATCAAACAGGATATAATGCAGAAATTTTAATTTCAGAATACACTTATCACAGTACAGTGGTATTGCAATAATATGAGCCAGCTATGTGTACTACACTATTGGATACACTCTAACATAGACTCTGGTGACCTTGCTGATGTCTCATACCATGGCTCGCTCTGCCCTGACCATGTACAGACACATCTTGCCCTGGTTGCTCCACAAAAGAGGTGGATGGGGCTATAACACAATGCTGAGATGAAGGAACATGACTGGGAGTTGAAAGTCCTGTGACTGGTGGCATTTCAGCAGATGGGACAGCAATTGAACTATGTGTAGGTTGGACAGCAGAGAGTGATTCTTGGCCAGTGGTGGTTCTCTGGACAGGTGGCCTGACTCTCACAGAGCACAGTCATGGAACACAGAATCCTGCTGGTAGTAAGACACTACTGCAGTACTGTAGAAGCCAGGGTTTCCACCAACTGTACCGCAGCTAGTAGACTCTCATTTTGAGCTGCTAATGCAGCCATAATCTCACCATGTCTGTGCTCATGTCCTTCATGCATGACATGTAGCTGGTGTGCCATATGATCTGTCTCACAGGCAAGTGCACAGATGTCTGAACAATGCCATTGTTGTGACCATTCATTTGCCTGCAGAAGGAGGTGGACACCCTCTGACACCTGGACATGCGCAACATCTGCTCACCTATGTCTAATGTAACATGCTGTTTCTGGTGGTTGTGTGGAACTGGCAGCTGCAGTGCTATCATCAGTGATGTGTTGATCGATGTCCTTACCATGTTCAGCATCCACTGTGGCAGCATCCTATAAATGGCTAGACAAGTGGACCTCCATATCTGAGGCTACATCTGATGTAACATCATTCTCAACCTCATGGATGGACTCTCCAAACAACTCAAGGTCCTCTATGACAGGGGACATAATACTATGCTGAGACACATCATGAACAACATCATGATCAATGGATGGCCTACTGGATGATCCAGATAGTTGATGTGCTACAAGACACAAAGACACAGATCAGGACAATGTGCCTACATCATATGATGGATATCATCACAGATGTATGGCATATATATCTCACTGCAACATTACAAATAATATTGACTTCACTTGCCGTCTACTATATGTATTTTTCATGGAATGTACATAAAATAAGTATATAATCTGTTTACATGGCCAACGTACATGACATACGTAATGTAAAAAAAACCAAAAAAACACAACTGGCAAACACTCATGGAAAGGTGGTGGTATGGAAGTCGGATTGAACTTCAACTATTGTAGGGGAACAAACAGCATCATTGATCATACAATTTTCACTATTAACTAGATGAACACAATTAAAACACACAGAATGTGTGACATGCATATACCAGTCATACGTGCACTTAGTGGCGTTGATGTAGACTGACCTAGGAATGGTAAGATGGACCTAGTATTAATGGAAGTCAACTACAGGATTAACAGCAAAGACAGGTATGAAACATATGTAATAGCATACCATTGACAGACTCCTGCTGTGTTGAGGTTGTGGGTTGGACTGTGAATCCTGCAGTGGGAAAGTAAAGAGAAAGGCAACACAGTCATCTATTTATCAAAATGAAAACTGGCAACATCACATATGCAACACAGTAATACTGGCTGCAAATACTTACATGATGGACATTGCAACTGTACACCAGATGGGCCTGTATTGACAAATGTTTACAAAAATATCAGTTATTAAATGTGCTACATATTGTTAAAATCAATGACAATGGTGCTGTAACTTATCGTGTCTGTCTGCTTTTGAAAATTCACAGCTTGTCCCTCCACTGGATGTATTTAAAGTGTACAACGTTAGGGAAACAACAATATAAAAGTAAACAGCAGTGTCATGAAATGATGTAGAGGCACTAACAAGGTAGTGTTCACAGTAACAGTATACACTCACCTGCCAATCCCTAGTGTAAGCCTGAAGTAGATCGACTTGCGGATATTAATGCAAACACATTACAAATGTTCAATAAAAAGAAAAAAACAAACCTCTAAACCGAATAAAAGAACCAACATGAAAAAATGTACTAAATAAATAAACACAATGGTTCCACACGGCAACACACTTCAATAAAATTCCAAACTGGTAAGCGCCTTCATAGATTAACACCACTTCATCAGTTCATAAAACAGATAAAAATGAACTGCAGTTAAATAGTTCTTCAAGTACAAATAGACCAGTAAGGTGCTACATTATATTAAAGCAGTAGTAAAGTAAGCTAATCAAGCATGCTTAAACATACACATATTAAAAAGGTCAATATATTTGTAAACACCTACCAAGGCTTTAAAAAAGTTCATAAGGGAATACAAATTCCTACACATGCACCTAATGTTTAAGAAATATATAATATATATATATATATATATATATATATATATATATATATATAAACATATATAAATATATATATATATATATATATATATATTTATATATATATATATATATATATATATATATATATATATTATAACTAAAATAGCTTCACTAGTGGACGCATACCTTAATTTTAATAAAAAATACAGAAATATTCAACCAAAAATATATGTCAAAATTTTAAAATTATATATCAATACCTACATTTGCATACACACACTTTAATGTTTAAGATCTCTAGTTCTCAAGTAAGGTTTCAAAGAAACCTTACTATTCAGGCCTGGTGGCTTATCAGCCTGAAAGAGGAGTATCCATTTCTGTTCAATAGCTTCAGTGTTGTTTTTCAGATCACCACCTCTCTTATTAACATATATAATTTCCAGGACTAGAAACTTAAACTTATGTGCTGGACCTTCTTTAGCCACATGCATGGCCAACGCACTACCATCCTTAACATTTCTAATGTCTCTTAAGTGCTCCAGAATTCTGTCCTTAAAAAGTCAATTAGTCTTGCCTACATAAAATAAAAAGCACTCAATGCAGTAACAAAAACAGACCACATTTTTAGTCTGACAATCAGCATAAAATGCCACATCAATCTTAAACCCCACCTGCGGGTGTACAAACTGGCTTCCTATATGGATGTGAGTGCATGCCATACATCTCCTGCAGGCATACGTGCCAGATCTATCTGACTGGATACATTTTTGATAACCTAAGAGCCTATAGCATAGATGTTTTTTCAAAGATCTGTTGTTCCTAAATGTAAAACTGGGTTCATTTCCTATCATTCCTTTCAATTCCTGAACAGTCAAAAGGATATCCCAGTTGTTCTTAATCACATCACATACCATATGTATGTTACTTGCAAAAGTTAGGGGCATCCTAATTCTATTATTAGCATCAGTCCTAGTATCCAATGTAGTAGTCACATTGGTAGTGTCAGATCCCTGCACATCCAAGGGCACTATATTTACCACCATGACGAGTTCCAGGAAATGGGCAGAGACATGAGAACGTGAGGATGGTTAATGAACCGGCTCCATCTACTCAACAGGTTCCATCTACTCCGAATGAGTTTTCGACAACTTCAACTGTAAATTCATCTCAGCATTTGTTAGATAAGAGGTCTAGCAATATAGTTATCAACACAATGAACAATATGGACACAGGAGACGTTCAACTATCCAGAACAGACCTCATTTCCACAACAGGTATGTGAAGTATATATGCATGTAATTGACTGTAGTACTTGGTCCATAATAATGGGATAGATGATGTGGAATGATTTATATGTGCCATCAGGTGTTGTTGTTGTAATGATGTTCAGCTGAACAACTGCTATGGACAATAGACTCTGTCCCTGTGGGTAGTGGGCTATACCCATCAACTGTGCAGAGCAGCACTGAATGACAAGATGTAAGCCATTATAGTGTGTGTTGTGTAATGAAAAGCATGTATATTACTGTGGCCCATAGCTGGTGGGGGAAGTAATGCCGTAATGATGGACACGTGGGTTCCAGAGCGCAGCACTTGCAGGACACTCAGGTTAACATGTAATGTAGCATGCTGAAATGCCATAGGTGTGTAATAGGCTTACCTGCAATCTGGCCCTATATATACCCCACTAATGTTAGGCTGTGTCCATATGTGGCACCTGTCTGTGTTCTAGCAAGGCAGAACAGTGCAGCTCTGCAGGAAAGAGAGTTAGAAATTGTGGACCTGATATCTGAATGTATCCCATATATACAGGTATGTATGTGTGTACATATATCTATATATGTATATATATATATATATATATATATATATATATATATATATATATATATATATATACATATGGTTTACTATCACATTGTCAATCGCACTATGTGCACTCAACCAATGTGCGAAACTCAAGTAGCAGAACCGGAATTGCGATTACTGCATTGTTGAACCTTACAATAGCGAACAATATAGTACAGATCGCACTATAGTGGGGATCAGGAAATGTACCCTTGCTTCAATGTAGTGCAATCTCGGAGTTTGTATATATCAGTAGGGGGGTGTGGGGGCACATAGAATGTTGAGCAGATTTGAAGACGTAGTACGCTGTCTTTCCTGTTTTGACTATGTCTGTTCGAAAATGTCAATTCGATGTCCACAAAAAACACCATTCGACAATTTTATTGTTTGGTCATCTAAGTTCATCATCAGCCATATCATCTTCCGACTAATTTATACTTGGACATGTGATAATAAACCTATATATATATATATATATATATATATATATATATATATATATATATATATATATATATATATATATATATATATATATATACATATATATATATATATATACATGTATGTCTACAGATATACAAACACCTATATGTATACATATATATATATATATATATATATATATATATATATATATATATATATCAAAACACATATATACAACATAAAATATATCTACACACACACACACACACATATATATATATATACACATATATGTGTGTGTGTGTGTGTGTGTGTGTGTGTATGTCTACATATATACAAACACATACACACACACATATGTATGTGAATGCATGTCCCCTATATTTCCATCACAGTGCTGCATGCTATGTGTAAGGGAACATCACACATAGCAATAAACATCAGATATATACAGCTGTACGTGTGTGCAACATGAACGGTTATGTCACATGTGAACCCCTTTTTGGGACCACATTGCCCTTGTCTGTGAAGTTGGGAATGGGAATTTGGGGAAGGATAGCAGGTATATTTGTGGAGGTAGTTTGGGTTGGTAGATATAGAGGACAGCCTACAGGGGTGGTATATGACACATGTGGTGGGTAAACACCCTGGATGGTGGGTGTGGTCTGTGGTGTGGAAGCTCCATGAGCCCCCATATGGAAACAATGGGAACAAGGCCCCCACCCATTGCTAGTCACAACAGCTGCTTCACGGCCCTGAAGGTGCCTGACCTGGAGGCTGAGCAGGAGGAGCATGTGGACACCGAAATTGTGTACTGAGGGCCTCAAGGTGCTGTAGCACATCCCACAAGTCTCTGTGGAGCCCCCTATACAACAAACCCTGGACTTGACCTCGGGTGACAGGATCATGTCTGTGTGTGCCCATGGGGGGGGGTCACCATCCCCCGAGGTGGTTCCACCTGAAGGTAGTGCTGGACCAGTAGATGAGGAGGCCCCAGGGTGGGTCCAACATGTGATGTGGCTTGGTAACATGACCAGATGAGGTGGGAGAGGTGGTTCTGCTGGCAACTATTTCCTAAACATGCTATTGTGTCACTGTTGTAGAACATATGTGGGTAGTACTAGTCCACACAATCTTGGAACATGTCCAACAGCATGCATAGATATCCCCAATAATACATAACGACAGATGTGCAGCAATCACATAGCAAACAGACCACATGCATATATGGAACCATAGTGGCCCTGACAATGGCATGCAGGTGAAATAGCCCGTAACAGGCCAGCAATGATAGTGTCCCCACAGACAACATGGCTACAAACACATAGGGCAAAGTGTGGTACAATATATATCCCAATGGTAGGTAAACTGTAGCCATACCTATTGAGTTGTGTGAACAGTTTGTTGTCGCAGATATGGTGGGGAGAGACAGAGATGTGTATTAAGAACTATGGTAACCTTGCTGTATGAGTTGCTCAGACCTGTTTCCATCTTAATGTTTTTCAGGCAAGATGTCCCACTGCCAGTTACCGGTGTATTCAGCAAATGAAAATGAGGTAATTCTTAACCACCTGGTACAGCACTACCAGGTGGTCTTTGGCAGGACAGCCCATGAGCAGCAGGAGTGGACCGCCCTGTAGAACCATCTAGTCCACAGGGTCAATGATGTCGGCCTGCATAACCACAGTTATGAGCAGGTCTGGCATCATTGTAACAACCTGCTTCCCAATGCCCGTCGGCGTGCTGTTGCAGTATGGGGGGATCACCTTGCAACAGGGGGGTCATACCATCAATCCCCCCTGGCACATGTTGTGGAGCTCCTCGCCAGCCTCGTGGCACCTGCCCGCCCACACATGCAACAATTGGCAGAGACCATAGTGGAGGTGGGTGCTACCCATATACCAGCTGAGGAGCATGCAGGTAAGGCCACAGGTCACATCAGTAGACAACTGCTGCATATGCATCTGCATCTGTACAGGTAGAGCATGCATATGTCAGATGTCATATATATATAGTCTGTTGCTGTGTAGTAGTAATAAACAGATGTGCATAAGCTGTAGTATTGTGGACTTGTACTGTTGATGTACTGTAATACTGCACCCACCCTGTAGCAATGCCACAGCTGTGACTACTGACATCACATCTCTCACACACTTATCTAGTTTCCTCTGGTATACCACCAAGGCAGTAGCCTGTAGTTGGTGAGTATGGTTTATGTTCATGCTTGCCAATACACTGGTTATGTGATGACTATGGTATATTCCATGCACACATCTAACACACCTACCCATAATGCATGCCATACATGTTCACATATTGTTGCTATTAACTGCACTGCAACACAGTGGTGACCATGATGGGGTATCTGAAGGGTATGTCAGACATCTGCAAGATAACTAATATCCTGTCATTGTGAAATGTGTCCACAGGGATGAACATAGTGGTGGGACACATGGCCTACTGTAGGGACATGTGTGAAACATCACCCTTATACAGTGCTACAACAGTGTATATAGGTTGACTATTGTTTATTTGAATGGAAAAACATTTTCCATTCAAATAAACAAATGGTTATACCGAAAGTAAAAAAAAAATAACTTTCACAATGTCGAACCAAATGCTCGACGCATTTGACTCGATATTGCTGTCAAAACCACCACATGATAGCCATATAGGAGCTGATGGAAATCAAACTCCTATACATCTATCATGTTTATGCAGGGGGGCAAGCCACCCTGCACCCCCACACCCCCCATCTTATATATTATAACTCCAAGATCGCACTACAGTGGGGATGTGGATGAATATCCACTCCCCAATGTACTGCGATCTCCATGCAGATAGTCGATTTACACCTATAAGAATGCAATTTTGCATTTGCATTTGCATAAGTGGAGTCGGCTATCTGGTGCAAAACTGTTTGTGCATTCAACATTCTGTTTTTCTGCACATTGAGGCCGATAGAATGTCGTTCGCACAAACAACAGTAAACCGTGTATATACCAGTATTACAATGGCAACTGTTACAGATCTACACTACGGCATATCATAATACTGTGGTCCACAACCCTTAACACCTGTGATGTGGTCCCAACATGAGCACTGAGTGTGTAATATGGAATCGTAGGTTAGGGAAGCAAATATGGGGAATACATACCTTCAGAAACACTGGAAGCATATGTGTGCACACACTCCAGATAAAATATAGTGGAGGCAGCTGTTGAGGTACTGCCTGCATGCATTTGTCATGGAAATGCACTTTTCAGCAAGTTCACCTCCCCAATGTCACACCATGTATTGGTCTGCTGTCAAAGACGGTTGGCCATCAAATGTGGCCAACATCACACATAGCAATACACACAGATATATACAGCTGTACGTGTGTGCAGCATGAATGGTTATGTCACATGTGAACCCCTTTTTGGGACCACATTGCCCTTGTCTGTGAAGTTGGAAATGGGAATTTGGGGAAGGATAGCAGGTATATTTGTGGAGGTGGTTTGGGTTGGTAGATATAGAGGACAGCCTACAGGGGTGGTATATGACACATGTGGTAGGTAAACACCCTGGATGGTGGGTGTGGTCTGTGGTGTGGAAGCTACATGAGCCCCCATATGGAAACAATGGGAACAAGGCCCCCACCCATTGCTAGTCACAACAGCTGCTTCACGGCCCTGAAGGTGCCTGACCTGGAGGCTGAGCAGGAGGAGCATGTGGACACTGAAATTGAGTACTGAGGGCCTCAAGGTGCTGTAGCACATCCCACAAGTTTCTGTGGAGCCCCCTATACAACAGACCCTGGACTTGACCTCGGGTGACAGGATCATGTCTGTGTGTGCCCATGGGGGGGTCACCATCCCCTGAGGTGGTTCCACCTGAAGGTAGTGCTGGACCAGTAGATGAGGAGGCCCCAGGGTGGGTCCAACATGTGATGTGGCTTGGTAACATGACCAGATGAGGTGGGAGAGGTGGTTCTGCTGGCAACTATTTCCTAAACATGCTATTGTGTCACTGTTGTAGAACATATGTGGGTAGTAATAGTCCACACAATCTTGGAACATGTCCAACAGCATGCATAGATATCTCCAATAATACATAACGACAGATTTGCAGCAATCACATAGCAAACAGACCACATGCATATATGGAACCATAGTGGCCCTGACAATGGCATGCAGGTGAAATAGCCCGTAACAGGCCAGCAATGATAGTGTCCCCACAGACAACATGGCTACAAACACATAGGACAAAGTGTGGTGCAATATATATCCCAATGGTAGGTAAACTGCAGCCATACCTATTGAGTTGTGTGAACAGTTTGTTGTCGCAGATATGGTGGGGGGAGACAGAGATGTGTATTAAGAACTATGGTAACCTTGCTGTATGAGTTGCTCAGACCTGTTTCCATCTTAATGTTTTTCAGGCAAGATGTCCCACTGCCAGTTACCAGTGTATTCAGCAAATGAAAATGAGGTAATTCTTAACCACCTGGTACAGCACTACCAGGTGGTCTTTGGCAGGACAGTCCATGAGCAGCAGGAGTGGACCGCCCTGTAGAACCATCCAGTCCACAGGGTCAATGATGTCGGCCTGCATAACCACAGTTATGAGCAGGTCTGGCATCATTGTAGCAACCTGCTTCCCAATGCCCGTCAGCGTGCTGTTGCAGTCTGGGGGGATCACCTTGCAACAGGGGGATCATACCATCCATCCCCCCTGGCACATGTTGTGGAGCTCCTCGCCAGCCCCGTGGCACCTGCCCACCCACAAATGCAACGACTGGCAGAGACCATAGTGGAGGTGGGTGCTACCCATATACCAGCTTAGGAGCATGCAGGTAAGGCCACAGGGCACATCAGTAGACAACTGCTGCATATGCATCTGCATCTGTACAGGTAGATCATGCATATGTCAGATTTCATATATATAGTCTGTTGCTGTGTAGTAGTAATAAACAGATGTGCATAAGCTGTAGTATTGTGGACTTGTACTGTTGATGTACTGTAATACTGCACCCACCCTGTAGCAATGCCACAGCTGTGACTACTGACATCACATCTCTCACACACTTATGTAGTTTCCTCTGGTATACCACCAAGGCAGTAGCCTGTAGCTGGTGAGTATGGTTTATGTTCATGCTTGCCAATACACTGGTTATGTGATGACTATGGTATATTCCATGCACACATCTAACACACCTACCCATAATGCATGCCGTACATGTTCACGTATTGTTGCTATTAACTGCACTGCATCACAGTGGTGACCATGATGGGGTATCTGAAGGGTATGTCAGACATCGGCAAGATAACTAATATCCTGTCATTGTGAAATGTGTCCACAGGGATGAACATAGTGGTGGGACACATGGCCTACTGTAGGGACATGTGTGAAACATCACCCTTATACAGTGCTACAACAGTGTATATAGGTTGACTATTGTTTATTTGAATGGAAAAACATTTTCCATTCAAATAAACAAATGGTTATACCTAAAGTAAAAAAAAAAATAACTTTCACAATGTCGAACCAAATGCTCGATGCATTTGACTCGATATTGTTGTCAAAACCACCACATGATAGCCATAAAGGAGCTGATGGAAATCAAACTCCTATACATCTACCATGTTTATGCAGGGGGGCAAGCCCCCCTGCACACCCCCCTTCTTATATATTATAACTCCAAGATCGCACTACAGTGGGGATGTGGATGAATATCCACTCCCCACTGTACTGCGATCTCCGTGCAGATAGTCGATTTACACCTATAAGAATGCAATTGTGCATTTGCATTTGCATAAGTGGAGTCGGCTATCTGGTGCAAAACTGTTTGTGTGTTTAACATTCTGTTTTTCTGCACATTGAGGCCGATAGAATGTCGTTCGCACAAACAACAGTAAACCGTGTATATACTAGTATTACAATGGCAACTGTTACAGATCTACACTACGGCATATCATAATACTGTGGTCCACAACCCTTAACACCTGTGATGTGGTCCCAACATGAGCACTGAGTGTGTAATATGGAATCGTAGGTTAGGGCAGCAAATATGGGGAATACAAACCTTCACAAACACTGGAAGCATATGTGTGCACACACTCCAGATAGAATATAGTGGAGGCAGCTGTTGAGGTACTGCCTGCATGCATTTGTCATGGAAATGCACCTTTCAGCAAGTTCACCTCCCCAATGTCACACCATGTATTGGTCTGCTGTCAAAGACGGTTGGCCATCAAATGTGCACACTTACCTGCAGCAGAGGCAGATGTGGCTTGCACACATCTTACATGACATGGTGTGGGCCCCATACCCAACAGGAAGCACCCAAGAGCTGCGCATGTAGCCATACCTCACCACTGCATATGCCATAGCAAACAGTGCAGACAGTCATGTACGTGGCAAGGATGTATGGGACAGGAATGATGTAGGAAATAAACAGATGGTCATCCAAGACAAATGATGTCACATGTAGCAAACTGGTCATGCAGGCTGCCCACTAACATGCCACAACACTGATGGGGTAGCAGGAATGTCCAGCAAGTGCTGGCTGTATGGTACCCATGTCAGCAATTGCTTGGACTCTGCAAGCATGTGGCCTATGGGTTAGGGTAATCAGATGTGATAGTTGTACCACAGGAAACATCAGCCAAGCCTCTCTCCAGGTAGTGTATGCATAGCAGAAGAGGTTCCCAACAGTCATACGTTGCAATGTGTACTGGTGTACCATGACCACGTTGGAAACCTACAGACAGTATCATGTAAGATACTGGTGCTGCACAACCAATGCCTCACTCCACCTCAGGCCTACCATCCCCATCTGTACTATCCTGGTGCCAGTGTACATCTGTATGTTTGCCAGTCATTAGCTGGGACTAGGCTGTTACATGTGGTGCTTGGTGTTTGGGACACTGCAAACTGACACACATGTGTAGGCCATAGTTGTCAAGCATCTGCAATAAGGCTGAAAGTGGGGAGGGTGTGTCATCATGACACACCAGTGCACTGCAGCAGGGATCCTAAGGATGCTATGAATGGCTGCATCTGCACACAGTCAAGTTAAGGAACTGTGGCAGACATAACCCTGACTGCACAGCAATAGTGATGGCAGTGTGTGAACTCCAAGGGATATGCACATGAGTTGACCTTGCAATCATGCAGAGCTGGGGGACATGTGTAAGGCAGACTGACTATAAACTGGCAAATGCAGATGGCACATGCTAGTATACCCCTGCCAAGAATAATGAATGCTGTAGTACACATAACAATAGGTGCAACAAACCGTCATGATAAGGGCGTGCACACATATGCACCCACGAAGTGTATGCATCATGGTCAGCATCTGCACACCTAACACATTTGTTAGACACTGCATGTGAATGTTCAAGACATATGTCACATATCAGGCTCATGTAATGTTAACATATGCGGTGATGTGGTCCCATGACATATCAAGGAAGAGTGCGCTATATCAATAAGGTTGTGTACACTCCCCATAGCCATGGTAAGGTTTGACGGTTGTCAGTGCAATATATCATATTGGTCATACATGCACCACTGATGTTGAGATCTGTAAACCAGACATCAGGCATTCACAAATGACATCTGTCCACATATCATCCCAGGTATGTGTCTGACTACATGGCAGGGTGCAGAACAGGTGCACAGCAATACTGTGTACATGGGTGCAGTGTTTTCCAGGTGAAGGGGCATCACCTACTAACACAGCCCATGCATCACACACATGTATACTGTTGCTAGCATGGCTTGACTATAGCTGCACTGCATGCTGTTGAGTACCATATGTTATGCATGTTGACAGATGGGTAATGGGAGGACTGTGAGTACTATCTTTGTGCAACCTCACCTGTAGGTGTGTGTGTGTGTGTGTGTGTGTGTGTGTGTGTGTGTGTGTGTGTGTGTGTGTGTGTGTGTGTGTGTGTGTGTACTGTTATGCAATGCCGTACAGGTCTTAAAGGGCATTTCTTGTTTTTCCCCACAGGTGGTGAGGTGGATCATGGTCCCTCCTGCATACAATCTGATGTTGGTGTCCATACAGACACCGAAGATAATGATAGGACTGTTGAGGCACAGGCGGGGTTGCCAGAGGCTGAAACTGCACCATCATTTGACATCCCTCTGTTAGCCACCCCAACCCCGCACACAGTTACAGTACCTTAAGATACCCCATCACCAGTGGCCACAGCAAAGGGATAGTTGGCGGTTGGTGGCAGTGCACAGGAGAGTGTGATATCTATGCCTACTGTATCTCAACACAGCAGGCATAGCCAGATGTCCAGCAGGGCACCACATAGGCAGATGTACTGGGGTGCTCATGGGAGGACCGTCATCATGCCCCTGGTAGAAGTGCCACAACTGGTACCACCAGCCACATGTTTCAGACTGTCATGGGGGTGCAGGCATGTATGGTACTGTACACCAGACAGGGCCTGAGGCTGCAGAGGGCTGCTCTCTCATCTGTAAGCGGCAACTTCCATGAACTTGCAAGGTGCCCTCTGTGATTATACCAAGGTCATGGAGAGATGGTTGGGTGAGAAGGTGGGCCTCATTGACCGTGGATTGTCTGTGCTCGAACATGTGTTGGGAGTGCGGCGAAATCTGCATGGACGTAGGCCAGCAACACCAACAGCTGGCAGTCGACGTGGATGCGCTAGGATACCAAGGTGCTCCCATAGTGGCAGTACCAGCCCCAGCACTGCAGGGGGTCACTGTCCACACCACACCACAGCAGGCCATGTGCACATGGCCCTCACCAGTCCCAGGAGGGACCTGGTTCCAGCAGACATCAGTCATTATCAAGGGAGAGTAGCACATCGAGGCCTGTACCTAGACGTGCGCATGGAACCCCTGGCAGGCACAGTCTATGTGTCCATGGCTGGAGGCAGTGAACTGCACACCCTACCAGGTATGGTTTGCAGCTGTCCAAGAAACACCTGTATAGGGCAGCCACATGGCAAAACTGTGTGCATGCATACCAACACACTATACAAACACACCTAGGGCAACCCCGTACCTACACTCACCACATCACCATGCCCATACCAGCTAATTACACCCCTCACCCACGCACATGGTGTCAAATGTATGGCCTACCCTTGGTCTCTAGCAAACCAACAACACACCATGTGCATATGATGATACCTGTGCCACATCCCTATCATCCATAACATCGATGCAGAAACAGGCTAATATGGTTCTGATGTACACGGTGACTGTACTACAGTGTACCAGTGTACTGCTGTGTAACATGCTGTTAGCAGTAATGTTTAATGCTTACATGTAAGGCAGTGTAGCTGTCCAGCCATGATACATTATAGCTGTTAGTAACACTGAGTGATAGTGGTCTCCATTATTTTATCCATGTGTGTTGTAGGTGTACATGTGTCAGCAGGAGGATGGTCTTCAGTCATATTCCACAAGTGGTATGGCACTGTGGTGACACCATGGCTGTGACATACCCTGGGTACTGTTGAACACATGTCACAGGTTTGTATAACAGTTACAGCCTGTGCCACATGGATGGGTGATCTGCTGGGACATGTATAATCAGCAACCTGATGTAGATCCATTCACATACATGCACACTCTTACTTGGCAACACTGGGACTAGACCCCTACCTAGGTATGTAGTGCTACCGATGTGTGTGGCTTTCATTGCACACACCACACAGCATTTAGGATGAGGTGTGTTCCAGGTTACATGTTATATGCAGAACACCCCCAGACATGTACAGTATGATAATGGGGGATTTAATGGTTGTATATAGACAATACATAGTGTGACATGCCGTCATATACACATTAACAGACACATAACAGGCAGACACACATCCGAGAGACCTGGGCCTATCGGTGCTAACTAACTTGTCAGTGTGTCCAATGTGTAACAGATAGGCTGCACACAGCACATGCATAACTGGGCTGGATTGTGTTATCAATTACCTGTATGGTGACAGTGGTCACTATGCAGTGGTACATGGGACATGTACTGGGGGTACCACGGTACACAGCACCCACACCCCACTGTGGATATTGTACAGACTGGAACCCATGATGACACTCTGACATACTCACCATCACACATTGCCCACGACTGTGATACAACCCATTGTCCATCCCAACAGTGGTACTACGGGGATATGCACCTAATGCACATGGCACAGGCATAGTAGGGTGATGCATTGTCATGTCTCACCTATGGGCAGATATATCACTATCTGTAATACTGTGTGGCAATATGCATTGTAATAGGAGTATGTGGTCTTGGAATGCTGTACCCTACAGATATACACACATGCACACATACACACACTTGCCAGAACTCAATGGGTATCCCATGCCTATCAACCCATTTGTACAACACTGTTGTGCTGGTACTGCAAGGCTCAGGTAGCCATTAGGGAGAGGAGCATAACAGGGTACATGTAATGTCTGGTACAGCAGCAGCCACATCTAACTATGGCAATGGGTGTTGTGGTGGGAGTGAAGGCCCTCATGGTATTCCCAACTACAGACACTGATATCCTCAGTAATGCACATGCACACATTTGTCAGTACTGGGGTGAATTGTTGCAGGTGGTCATAGGTGTGCACCTGGTTATTGTCCATGGAGAGATGGGAAGTGTAGGGGATGTGTGTACAGTAGTATCATGCCACCTGCCATGTGCCAGCAGGCAATCTATCAACAGACACCACTGTGGTGACCCTCAGGGTGAGAGCGACATGCATCAGCCAGTCCTCTGGGTGCCTCCTGCAAATGGCCACTGAGGTGAACCATTTGACATGTATGCAACATGTATTACAACACATGGCTAGTGTCTGTGATGGAGACCTGTACCAAAGCATGTTCTGTTGACTGTGGTAGTGCAGTGGAGGTACCTGTGGCATGTGGGGCATACAGGGGTAATGCCACTATACTACCACAGTGTAGTGTAGTGGAGGTACCCATGGCATGTGGCGCATACAGGGTGTTGTGATCTATCTGTGCCAGTTATAACACAGCTGGGCAGACATGTCAGTGTCAGTCAAGTATAGGTTGCCTGTAAATATCCAAGCTGGATACCTGCCATCTGCACATCTGTACAGGGACTGACAGACATCATCTTGGCAACTAGCTATGCAGTAGGATGAATGTATCGACAGATAGACATCTGACACCAATATGTATGCCATTACTACATGTTGGAAGCCCTCACTGACATGTGCTGTATAGACAGTAGTCTACAGTTACTTTCCACATGTCAGATCATTATCCAGTAGGGGATATATACTGTGACACAGCTCACACACCAGGAACATAACAGTGTGGCCTCAGAGTCCAGATATCCCTGCAGGGGTGCTTGTTGCCAGTACTACATTTAACAATCCACTCGACTGGGAAAGCACTGTCAACAGTAGTAATGGCATGATACACTGCATGCCAGTATGATGGCACGTAACCTGGGTTACCACCCTTGTATGCAACACATTCACATGGATAAGAGTGATGTACAGGTTTTATGTACTTGAGTGTCTCAGACATGACACACACACCTCTTGCTACTGTAATGATGGCACATAGGTGCATGTTTTGTACATGGCATTACATACACTTATTACAGATGTCATTAACCTGCCATGTTATCAGAATTGGATGTGAGCACTGGTTATCAGGGCTGAGACATGCTTAGCAGGTTTCAGCATTGCTGCAATATAAATGCTAAGCACATTTACGTACTGGTAAGCAAAGCCTACACTGTGTAAGCGCCCGTATGTTTAACCGTACATTAGCACTGCTCAGCTTCACACAAACCCATGCAAACGCGTTTAAAGTTGCTCCAAACTGCCTTAACCACTCTGTATCCAACAGCCCTTGTTCTGCCCAGCAACAATATAAACAGCCCTCGCAGATTTTGAACCCAGGACACTGTACACTATAGTCACAACAGTTAACCACGACACCATGACCGCTGTGAAGACAGTTGTTGTTTTCCCAATGTATCTGTCAGTACACATATTGACTAGTATTGAACAATTGCTGTGACTTCCACAATTGTGTAGTACTTGTTAGTGATATTACTGTTGCATCACATATGTTGTTAAATCTAAATGTACACATATTAGATACATACTGTGGGATACATCTGAGAAGGTATACACAACAGTAATGTTTACACAACAAGGATATGGATATATACATATACATATGTAGGTATATGTCTACATGTACATACACATATATATATATATATATTCATATATATGTATTTCTACACATCTGTATAGTGCATCATATATATGGCCATTTATAGATCTCTCTGTAGATATATATATATATATATATAT
This sequence comes from Protopterus annectens, assembly GCF_019279795.1. Classification (NCBI taxonomy): domain Eukaryota; kingdom Metazoa; phylum Chordata; order Ceratodontiformes; family Protopteridae; genus Protopterus; species Protopterus annectens. The sequence continues at coordinate 862,069,097 of NC_056745.1, forward strand.
ATATATATATATATATATATATATATATAGATATAGATAGATATATGTGTACATCCTATATGTACAGATATACCTATTTATGTCAGTATATATGTAGATATCTATAACTATATGTGCATATATATCTAAACAGATATACATATTTATATTGATATATATGTAGATATCCATAACTATATATGCATATATATCTATATATCTGTATATGTGTAGACATATATAGCAGTGTTTATGTATATATACATGTTTGTATATGTATATATATAAATATATATATATATATATATCTATATATATATATATATTTGTATATATAGGTATTGTCTATATCTATATATATATTTGTATATATATATATATATATATATATATATATATATATATATATATATATATATATATATATATATATATATATATACACACACACACATACATATATGTTCACCGTATGTCGAGAACATTGAGTGGAGTCCTACCTCAGCACCAGTAGTCTCAACCTCTTAGTGCAAGGGGATGTCATGTATGTATTGCAGGTATATATGTAGGCTGTTGCTACTGTAACAGGGGTTGTCTTAACAGACATGTTGTGTGTGGGAGGTCACATCTGCTTTTGACATTTATGCCATCGGTTATTGACAGACATCCTAAGGACATCATAGTACAGTACCACTGATAGCACTGTAATTATCCTGTGGACTACAGCAGAGATATGACCAATATATGTAGACAGTCTGGCACTCTGTGGTCAGTCCAGAGGTGTACACAAATCCCCTTTGTGCGAGACATGTTGACCAAGCCTGACAATGTGGATGTTAACAGCCATGTACATGGGTATATTACGTAAATACTGGACTACATATGCCCACACAGTTTATGCATTCACACATGCCTGTCTGTCCTGACACATAATATCTGGTGGTGCAGAGTTCACATGACCACATACTACCCAGTAGTTAGTGACATACATCCGTACAGAATCCCACTACTTTGTCAGAAATACACAACAGTTATGGTGGCCTGGCAGCAGTATGTCTTGCAAATATTTGGACATGACAGCACACTGGGTAATTACACTAAACTGCTAGGCATGTAACAAAGCACTGTGCAGACTACAGGCAGACTGCCACAGCACTGGACTACATTTTGTATTGGGGAATGCACATGTACCTGCAAATATAGCAGGCTCCACAGGCATGTCACAGCACAGAGTTACAGACACCTGTGAGAAAGTGCATACCCACAACCAATGTGAACACAGCCACAGCCACATATGGTACACAAGCTTAATATGACACTATATGGACTGTCTGATAAACACCATCCCCATATGTGCCACTCACACACTAAGCCTATATAAACTGTGTCACGACACAGTGTAGTTCGATGCCTGTCTGTGGTATGGGACACGTGTGTGTTTGGCCCTACAGACATGTGAGCCAATAGGGTACCATACATTGGAGCAGCATGCAACATCAGATAGAACAGGACCAAGAACAATGGCATCTACCACAGTCTGTGCACAGGGCAACGTACGTATTCATGATACACATACTGTCGACAATCACCATAAGTACACAGACCCCAGTACTGTACACACAACTGCAGAATACCCAGGTTATGTCCTCAGAAATAATCCCTACTATACATAGCATGTCTAGCAGTCTGATATCTGACTGGCTTGTTATCAAGTATGATGTCAATAAATAATGGTGTACAGAACATATGCACCTCTTACTGCATGATATATGTACAAAAGGTTGACAGATTTGTGTCGAGCCACAACCACTTGGCCAATATTGGCATGTTGCTGCGATGCCCTCATATATTTACTGTTGTAACAGGGTTTGTTGTGACATATGTCCTATGAGGGATATGAAGTCAGTAACTCTCATGGCTGTCACCATGTACTGACTGCAATCCTCAGACTATGCTTCTGCAGTTCTAAGACAGGTGATCTGTGAGTAACAAAAAAAAACATAAGACTCCAAACACTGCCCAGTCTGCAGATAACCCTACAGGTGGGAGTTTCCTGAAACACATAACACTGTCATGACAGGTATTAAATCATGTAGACCAGTTATATCCACACACACCCTGTTTAACCAACATTACTCCAAATGCAGAAGAGCAACACTTACATTCTGTAGTCTGGCACATCCCCCTCCTGTTTGTTGGCCTGTCTCCACAGTGTGTTGTTAGAGGTAAATCCCAATACCATCTGTGATGCTGTTTGCCAAACAAAAACATGAGGTCCTGATCAGAGTGAATGAAAAGGCCCAACACCCACATGATGTTCCTAGATATTGGAGTGTGTTTCCATGCAATTGGCTATTGGGAATGTTACCACAGCTGTTCCACATGCAATCAGCTAGAGGGGAACTGCAATTCATGCAGAGACTATCAGCTGATCATGAGAATCACTTAGAAAACACAAGTTGCTGCCTAAGTAGCACAGGTGTACTTCTCCACATCCACCAGAAAGGCAGTGAGAGAGACAGACAGAGACGAAGTAAGTCAGGGAGGGGGTGGGAGAGTAAAACTCACACATATTTGTGTTACACACTTACCAGTACAGGGTTTCAAACCCCTGACTGACTATGTATTGCGATCACATGTCTATGCGGTTATTGCATGCACCACATAGCTTACATGTTGGGGAGCTGTCCAACGGTATATCTGATTGTGAGTGACATCTGCAACAGTGATATAGGAGTGATCAGGTAGGTGTAGTACATGTGCCTGTCCACATGAACAGGTGTCAATGTCAACAGAGCCACACTCTCTCAGGGACTCACACACATTAACACAGTTGACAGGGTCAGGAATAGACTTCCTAACTAGCTAGTTTGCCACAATACAGTAATATGCAGGTATCACATGCACCAAGGGAGTTATCCGGATGATATATGGGCAAAGGGTATGTGAAGGTGTCTGACATCAGATAGCATGCTTCAGTAGGCCAATAGGAGTTGTAGTGAGTGTGAATGGGGTCAGAATCATTATACTCCACACACACAGACACAGGGTGTCAGTGCTGACATGCATGGGTGCATTGCTTCACATGTGTGTAGTGGTTGACTGTACTAGAAGGATGTACAAGGCTAGGTGAAGGGTATACCTTGGCATTAGGCCACATAACAATGTTCTGCAGTGTGGCGCAGGGCTGCAGTGTCTGGATTGGCCCACACAAGTGGGTATTGTATTCACCATCCAGTCATCAGGTTTACTATTGTGGGTGGCCAGTTCTGTGCAATGCTTGCCATGTATGTGTTCTATAGTCCATGACATGGATGGTGTCTGGGATGTGCACACGTCCCACATGCATGTTCTGTGACATGTGGAAGTGTGCCTGGGGTGTCTGGGCTATGTTATGTACACAGATTGTTATCATCAGATGTGCCATTCCTGGCCTCATGTGGTGGGAACTGGCAATGGACACCAGGTTGACCCTGCACCTACATTGACAGCATGATACAGGTATTCCCTGGTGTGTTTGTGTACGAGACATGGGTTGAGACTGTTCTCTGGGTAATACACGGGTTGCCTAATTTGTTCTCCAGGCCTTGATGTCACATGTAGAGGTATGGATTGGCAAGCCCAGCCTCTCTGCTGTTTGACATCTGTTATCCTTGTAAGGTGGATATTGTGACATATAATAGGCCCACCATATAAGAAATTTGCAAAACCCACTCCACAATGAGTCCAGTTGTTACACACTCACAACCACCTCCACACAGGATACAAATGACAGACACAGACACACACTCTCACACACCACATCTCACAGTTGCTATGTCTAGGATTGGAACTCCTCCCTAACTAGTACATCACACTACATCATTACACAGTTATAGCACACTCCATGGAAATTACTGAGCTACTTCTTCCCCAAAGGTGTATTTCAAAGTGAATGACATTAGCAGGCTTGCCAAAGTTGGGTAATGGAGGTTGTAGTAAATGCGCATGGCCTCAAAAGCATTGCTCCCTGCACAGACAAACAAACATCCACACATGCTATGTCTGGGAATAGAACCCTACCACACTAGTATTTCACACTTACAGCATTACGCTGTTATAGGATGCACCACAAAGGTTAATGGGCTACTCCTTCCACAAAGGTGTATTTCAAAGTGAATGACATCAGCAACCTTGCCAAGGTTGGACAATGAAAGGTGTAGTTCATAGGTTCATAGGGTCATAAGTTGATACTAGGCTATTGGCCCTAGACATAACATTTCTCTGGCTATGATGTCCCACAATATATACTTCCCTGTACCCCTGTCTAGCAGGGTAGCTGACATGATCCCTGGGGTAAATGTCCTATTTCCCATCCAATCATCCAGGTTCCTTTTGAAGAGGGCCAAGGAGGCACTCTGCTTGACATGTGTGGGCAGTCTATTCCAGAGTCTGGGGAGTCTCTGAGTCAGGAACACATCCCTCCTGCATGTATTGTTCATTGTGATGACAGGATTTGGATCCCTGGAGCATGTGGCTGTGAGGGTTTGGAATTCTCTAAGTGTAGCATGTCCAACAGCTGTGGGTTTGACATGGCATGTTATGTTAAGCAGAGATCACCTCTGAGAACACACTACATGACAGAGTATTGCTGGCTGATTTTCAGATGGTCAGCATAGGGCATCTGGTTTAGGCCTGTGGTCATTTTGTGAGGTATGTCTGCAGCCTCTCTACTTGTTACAGATGTCTTGTGAGGTACATATGTGACAGGCCATTGTAGTCTGTACGGGGTTTACTGAGAGATGCCTCCAGTGGGACAATGGACTCCTTCTCCTGGATGTAAAGCTCTTAGTGGGAGGTGTGCCACATACGTGGGCTTCCTGACTGTTGTGGCAATGTGGTTATCAAAGGTGAGACCACTGTCCACCTGTGTCTCTATGTCTGTTATCACACTTTAGGTGTTTAGTGTACTGCCACCTATGTGGTACTTCACAGGTACATGTCCCTTCCCAATATACATTTCTTGGCATTGATCTTGAGGCCATGGTTCAGGCACCAAGCATGTCTTTCTATAAGGGCCTTCTGTAGAATATTCACATAATGTGGGGATTCAGTATTGGCTCCCAGTGTGCAGTCAACTGTGACCTATGTTTCCTGGTGTCCCTTACTGTTGTACTGTACTTCAGAGCAGTAGATGCCGATCAAGGGTGGTGCCAGGACTGAACCCTAAGGTACTCCAACTGTCACTTGTCTGGGACTCGGGTTGGTGTCACCTACATTTACAGTGTGGGTTGTGTCAGTACAGCAGTTGGCAGCCCATCAGGTGACATTGGGATTAATAGCCAGCATGATACGTTTATCTATGATTCCAGACTGAGGGATGGTTTTGAAGGGCTTGGTGAGGTCCAGTTAGGCTGTGTGAACCACCTTACCCTCATCCATGGCTCTGGAGATGGATTCACAGTTGTCATTCAAGTTGAGGTGATATGACTGGCCCTTCACAAACCACACCTGGTTAGGGTCCAGTGTTTGCAGGTTGCCAAAGCCTTTGTTTTAATTTCCATTATAATAAATTCCATGGCCTTGCAGAGCAGGCACATCATACTGCTGGGGCTGTAGTTCCCAGAATCCAAGGTGGATTCCCCCTTGTGGACTGGGATAACTGTAGCTGTGCACCACAGAGTGGGCACGAAGCCTGGGGTGTGGCTATGATTAGACATGGCATGTAGGTGAGGTGCAAATGCAGTTTGTAGCTCATGTAGTACACAGCCCGGGATGTTGACTGGTCCTATGACTGCTGTTGTCATAGCTCTGTAGAGTGTGGTGTTTACCTATGAGACCATTATTACCGGCATATGGCAATCTATCTGTGTTGAGATGGGCCCTATGTGGGTTTGGAGGGGGGTGCAGTTGGTACTGAATCAGTCTGCCAGGATATTGCCAATATCCCTGGGAGGAGTAGATTTAGTATCATCCTGTTGTAGCTTATAGCAGTTCTGAGCATTGCCATTTAGATTCCTTACATAGCTATGGAATGGCTTGCAGTTTCCTTTGGCATCTGTGGCTATATTATGTTCACAACTAGCCTTGGTGGATGTTATGAGAGGTCTCTGCCTTCTACTGTAGCTGGCAAAGGAGTATTTTGCAACCTGGAAAGTCCCCCATTTCTGCAAGAGTTTCCTCCTTTTGTTGTACAGTATGTTTATGGCAGGGGGCCACCACATTGGCATCCTTTTCTTGGATGGGGAGTATCTTGGTTTACTATTGGATAGCATGATTCATGCATGAGTGGATGTGCTCGTACAGTGCCTTCATGTATGATTCAGCAGTTGTCCTTTCAGTTCCCTTCTGCATGGGTGTCATGATGTTAGTCACATCTGACATGTGTAGCATGACATTGGTTTTGGAGATCTGTATTACAAAGGTGTCCTTACTGGGGTGTGGGGGAGGGATATTGATTTTAAAGGTGATTAGCTCATGGGCATACCTGACCACCAATGGGGTGACCATAGGTGTGGAGCATCGATGTCCCATGTTGGTAATGACCAGGTCTAGGATATCTGAGCCCCTGGTGCGACTATGGGTTACATGATCCAGGGCTTTGGGAATTATGACTTCCAAGAACCGTTGGGCACACATGTTGGTACACATGTAGTTTTCCAAGTTAATGGCAGGGTAGTGTAACTCACCCAGTATTAGGGTGTTTGCTTTTATCATGATATTTCACAGTATGTTTCAAAGGCTGTAGTGGGTATCATGGGGCATGTGGCATGGTGGGGGATCTGTAGCAAGCTATGCAATGTGGAATGCAGTCTAACCTACTATTAGTTGCACAGGGAGTATTTCAGACACGTTCTGTTGGGCAAGTAGCCTGATGGTGTGAATATCCTTGGTGAATATGGACACTTCTCCACCTTTATTGTTTTGGTCCTGGTTTGGTGGCCAACAGGTGTGGTGAGAGCTGTACCTGGTATTGCAGGGGTCCTCTCTGGAGGCTTGGATCAGGTCTCTGTTACTGTACAGTTATCAATGTTCTCCATTTGTAAGTGTGTGTAGTGACTGTGAATGGACAAAAAAAATTGCTTCTTACACACACACTTTCACACTTAACGTGTCTGGGAATAGAATTCCTATCTGACTAGTTTATCACACAACAACATTATGCAATTACAGGATACACCACAGAGATTACTGGGTTACTTCTTCCCCAAAGGTGTATTTCAAAGAGAATGACATCAGCAGGCTTGCCAAAGAAGGGCACTGGAGGTTGTATGACTGTGAATGGCCTCAAAAGCATTGCGCCTTACACAGGCAAACTAACACACACACAAACATCCACACTTACCACAGCAGGGAATAGAACTTCCAGCTAACTAGTTTATCACACTACAGCATTACACAGTTATAGGACGTGCCACAGAGATTACTGGATTATTCCTTCCCCAAAGGTGTATTTCAAAGTGAATGACTTCAGCAGGCTTGCCAAAGAAGGGCATTGGAGGTTGTAGTGACTGTGAATGACCTCAAAAGCATTGCTCCCTACACAGACAAACCAACACACACCCAAACATCCACACCTACCATGTCTGTGAATAGAACTCTTACCTAAATAGTCTAGTACATTACAGCATTACACAGTTACAGGACATGCCACAGAGATTACTGTGTTACCACTTCCCCAAAGGTGTATTTCAAAGTGAATGACATCAGCAGGCTTGCCAAAGAAGGGCACTGGAGGTTGTAGTGACTGTGAATGGCCTCAAAGACATTGCTACCTACACAGACAAACTAACACACACACACATATACACACACACACACACACACACACACACACACACACACACACACACACACACACACACACAAACACAAAAGCTTGCTATGTCTGGGAGTGGAGCTTCTACCTAACTAGTTTAGGTTTACCTTTAAAACCTTGAATCTCAGTGGTTTGAGTGCTCATATGAGTGACGCAAAACCAAGAAAATGTAAACATCGACAGTCCTTAATGTTTGAAAAACAGCAAATCGAAAAGCAGATTTGCTGTGTTTCGAACATTAATTTAGAAAAAAAAAGAAGTGTAAAGAAGGAGGGCAAGCCCCCCTGCACCCAACACCCCTCTACTTTATTATTCTAACTCCGAGATCGCACTGCAGTGGGGAAAGGAACCATTTCCCAATCCCCACTATAGTGCAATCCGCCCCGGAATGTCGAATGTGCAATGAGCGAATCTCACTGTTCATTCGCTCATTGCACATTCAAACCTTTTTCCGTTCAGTGTTTGCAGATCTTGCAGACTGCCTTTCGCACAATTGCAATTCACCTGTGTGCAATATTCACATCTAAAGGTAAACCACTAGTTTATCACACTACAGCATTACGTAGTTATAGGACGTGCCACAGAGATTACTGGGCTACTACATCTCCAAAGGTGTATTTCAAAGTGAATAGCATCAGCAGGCATGCCAAAGTAGGGCATTTGAAATTGTAGTGAGTGTGACTAGCCTAAAAAGCATTGATCCCTACACAGACAAACACACACACAGTTGCCCAGTCAGGAATTAGAACTCCTACCTAACTAGTACATCACACTACAGCATTACGCAGTTATAGGATGCGCCCCAGAGATTAATGGGCTACTATGTCCCCAAAGCTGTACTTCAAGGTGAAGACATCAGCAGGCTTGCCATAGTAGAACAATGGGGAGGGCATTGTGTGTGCTGGGCCATAACCCATTCATCTAGAGGCAGACACACCACACTCAGGCACACACAGGTTTATATTCCACAGGTGCATGTATACAGCTGCTAGATGACTACTGACTTGTACAGTCATGTTGCACAGTTAGCACTAGCACCACAGACTCTATAATGCTGAGGAATTCCAGTGGCAAATGTCTACAGTGAGTGACATGTACACATCAAGTGGTTGTAGCTAATTGGCTGTGTGCTTGGTGGGACAGGCCTCATCATGGAAGGCTCTTTGTCACTGTCACTCTATTTCACACGTCTATGTATGTGTACTTTTGGCATATTATAGTGTGTTGTCCTTGAATACATGTGTGTATTCCTATCCAATGTGTGTGCAAAACATGACTGGTGCATACTGAGGAGTGTATGCACTAACATCTGCGACTGTCAGATATGTATGGTCCACTGTTGTTGCCAGACATGGGCTTCATTTCTTTATGTGTGAGCGCATGCTCAGTATGACCTTTCAGTATTTTGTTGTCTGACATTGCCTTCTTTTCTCTAAGTGTGGGACCATGCCCAGTATGACCTTCTGTATTGAATGTGTGAATCTATTCCAGGTAGATTGTACTCCAGTGCAGACTTTTGTGCTCTACACCTACAACTAGCAAACTTTTTCTGCAGGATATCTGTAGATCAGTTAACAATATTGGGTCAAAATGGGCAAAGGATAGTGGGTTACTGTAGGTATTTAGGACTATGCTGCTTCTGCTACATGGTCCTGGTGTTAGTAGAGATATTCAGACATGTGTACTGTTATACACTGTGATGTTTTATGTCATCAAGTACTGCAGGTAGACATATTTGCTTGCAGTGACGTCCTGGGGAACACAGGGTGAATACAGCTGTGTCCAGTATTGTGGTCAAATGCCTACATATTCTTGCACACTCATGCTGTTCTGGAGGGGGGGCTGCAGACACTTGCTGTTGGGTCTGTGTAACTGGTTCAGCACCTTGGTACAGTGGTGGCAGAGGAACCCATACTTGTACATCCATTGACATGACAGTATGGCCTTATCTTGCTGTGGCAATGCCTCACAGCTGTACAGATTCACACAGGTTACCCAGAGGCAGGGGTCATAATTCAGGACATTACCCCTACACATTGTGGTTTATGAGCAGGTTTGTACCCACCCATTCCTGTGTTTGCAGCAAGGGATAGTATGTGCACACGGCTGAGTTTCGGACTTCACACACTCCATGCTGCCCATGCCCCCCCTCCCATTATTCTATCCTCTTCCATACATTATGTGAACATTCTCTGATATTTTTCCTATAGTTATCATCTCATCACAGCAGTATATTGGTGTTGGTCCATAGTTCATGCAGTAGGACATGGTAGACATGTTACTGTGATTTGTTCACATGGCCTTGCATATGGGTTCTGTGGACTGTGTTATGTTACTATTTGGGAGTCCATGACATAACATACATTGGCAGTACGGATGAGACACAGGCCTTTGACAGAGGACTGTAGGCCATTTGATAGTGATGCAGGCCAGCTGTAGCATGCCATTGCATTCTGTCAGTCATACAGTCCCAGACTGCAATACAGTATATTCCCCTGGGGTGACAGGGTAGGTGTGCAAGGTGTTCATGCCAATACTTTCTGTCAGTATGGATCAGGTGATGTGGATGCTGGCAGGGTGCTGCCTACAGCTAGGGACACACCTGCATGTGACACCTGCTCTGCATGCTGCATTCTTTCACTATTGCCATACACAGCTGGGGGTCATATTGTACTCATTCCCAACAGCAGGGATAAGACCGGAGAGGTACCTGTGGGTGGTGGTTGGGTGAGCTGGGTGCATGTGTGATACGGACACTACTTGCATCTGACTCACAGATCTGCATGGGGCATTCCACTTATGTTGGATTGTGCAGGGACATCAGCTGTTTCTCAATATATCATTCCTATGACCTTTGTGGTCTGCCAGTGTTTGGCCAGATGACATTGGTATTCCCTACTACAAGCCCAGATAATGTGCTGAAAACCTGTATGTACATTTCCAAGGGTGTGTCCATTTGACAGTTACATGTTACACACTGTCTGTCTCGGGTACTTCTCCCTGTGTACTGCTTGTATATCTGGCCGACAGTCATGCCATGTCCATCTTTCAGATGGTGACACATTTTACTTCCAAACATTTACAATGGTTTACTGCTAGAATGTGTTATACTGGGAAGCATTGTGTTTGGCACTGCAGTTGTAAGGACTTGGCCTTGTCATCGGCAGTACTGGGCAATGGCCACCAAGACAAACCTCACCATGCATACATATTGACCACTCTCCCACAATATACAACACACACCAACCTAATACATGCAGACCTGCATATTGTACACATGCTACAATCTATCCTGCTACCTTGGCCAGCTCCGGTAATTTGTGCTCCACTGTTATTATACCTACACATACATGTTACTGCACTTCTCCATAGGATTTGGGGGCACACCTGTGTGTTACTACGTGTCTACATAGGAATAGGGGGGCACACCTGACTGTTACTACAGTTCTACAAAGGATTGGGGAGGCACACCTGTGTGTTACTACATGTCTACAGAGGAATGGGGGCACACCTGACTGTTACTACATTTCTACATAGGATTGGGGAGCACACCTGTGTGTCACTACATGTCTACACAGGAATAGAGGGCACACCTGACTGTTACTATGTTTCTACATAGGATTGGGGGCACACCTGACTGTTACTAGATTTCTACATCAGATTGGGGGGGGCACACCTGACTGTTACTACAGTTCTACATAGGATTGGGGGGCACACCTGTGTGTTACTATGTGTCTACATAGGAATGGGGGGCACACCTGACTGTTTCTACATTTCTGTATTGGATTGGGGGGCACACCTGACTGTTTCTACATTTCTGCATCAGATTGGGGAAGCATACCAGACTGCTATTACATTTCTACATAGGATTGGGTTGGTACAACTGACTGTTACTACATTTCTACTTTGGATTGTGGAGCACACCTGACTGTTACTATTTGTCTACATCAGATTGGGGGGCACACCAGACTGTTACTACATTTCTACATAGGACTGAGGGGCACACCTGACTGTTACTACATGTCTACATTGGATTGGGGGGCACACCAGACTGTTACTACATTTCTACATAGGATTGGGGGGGCACACCTGACTGTTGCTATGTGTCTACATCGTATTGGGGGGTACACCAGACTGTTACTGCATTTCTACATAGGATTGGGGGGCACACCAGACTGTTACTACATTTCTACATAGGACTGGGGAGCAAACTTGACTGTTACTACATGTCTACATCGGATTGGGGGGAAAACCAGACTGTTACTACATTTCTGCATAGGATTGGGGGGCACACCTGACACTTGTACACATTTGCTATGACTGTACTGGTATGTCAGGTACTCCATTTCATTCTGTATTCTAACCTATCATGCTGACTAGAGGCATACTAGTGTACTACAGGTCTTAGGTTTGATTGACCTACATTTCAGTTTCTGACTTCTTACCCTTCAGAACTAGCATCCCACTGCCTGACTTGTTGTAGTCTGTCTGTGTAGGCCGGGGGTGGAGGTTACCCATAGCCATCAGTCAGAGGCCTTAGCACAGCCTTTGTTTGTGTTTGTCTGCACCTGTCCTGCTGGCAGAGACTGTTGTTGGGTATGTGAGCCTCCCTGATTGCATGTGTGTGTTATATGGATGCACATGTGGCCCAGCACATTTCCTGCAGTGGATTTTGTCACCATGTGTAGTACTGGCTACTGTGGTGACACCAGTATTTGTTGCAGATCTCATGCTGCCACTATAGGTATCTACTATCCGCTGTCATCCCATTCAGCCACCCAATTCCCTTGCATGCTCACATCCATACCATAGATACAAGTAACAACACATACTACTCCATTCAGCAATTGGTAGGGAGAGTGACTTATCTTGTGGTTGTGCCAGTATTGAGGATGGTGCTGGAGGGCTGCCTATGTTTGATGCACATAGTACAATCCCTCTACATGATTGAGCACAGGTAGTGTTATGTTAGGCATCCCTTTTACTGTATGTGCGAGTCAGAGAGAGGTGTCATTCCCTGGGTCCCTACTGTGTTAGTGTATGTGCTATGTGTTGCCTCTTTGCCAAGGCCAGGGCATACTGGGCATGCCTCCTTCTGCCTACTGGGGCAGGCTCAGGTTGTTCCTCCTCCGAGTCACTCTGTGCCTGTGCAGGCCTTGGCAATGGTGGGGGGCTGTGTGGCCCTGCCCCATGCTGTTCCTGCTACAGCTGTTTCCACATTGTGCAGCATGGCACACATGATGACAATTTGAGTACATGTAGCTGGTGAGTACTGCAAGGCTCCACCTGATAGATCCAGGAACTGGAACCATGACTTGAGCATCCCAAACTCATGCTCTATTATAATTCTGGCCAAGGAAAGACTGGGTTGGATGCACAATAGGTGAACTTGAGGTCTACGAGGGAGCGGTGGGTGAATCAGGAAGATAACCAAAGAACAAATATACACATCCGCAATACAATCCCACAAACATGTGAACATTAAAATGTGCAATACACATGTACAGAAATGTTGCCGGCACATACCCACATAATGGTCTTGCCTGAATTGAGCCATCCAACCCCAACACACCTGGATACATAATTGAATATCCATCATTCCCTACACAGCACACCACCCCCCTTCCTGAACGTCCACCAAAACCAGCCATATTCAGGCTGCTAGATAGGCACGGCCATATCTACACATAGTGACCCCTACCCATATCTAGTAGGCAGTCTCACCCTAGGCAGACTCAAGATTGCAAACTGTGTATCCCTTGCATGTATAACCCTACCTTACAGCCATAAAGCAAAGAAGGTCATCGGTCCCCACAATTTTTGGATATCCCTCATGGGATATGTATCTGTTCTAAACATTAGACTTGGTGTCATGACACGATGTCCACTCCTGTATACATCTGGACACAAGTTGTATGAGCAGTAGTTGTCCACAAGACTGCTCAGCCTTCAGCTGGTCCTGCAGAACCTATGACCCGGGATTAAACACCTGACCATGATGCACATCTCCCCACGTGCATTATTGAGAATATATACCTTACACATTCGCATAGTGGCAGTCGGATATAGGGTGCTTAAGGCACTTTAAAGCAGACGTAAGTAGGGTTACCACCTGCCCCACCTTGTGAGGGATTAAACATCTGACCGTGATGCATGTCTCCCCACTTGCATTATCGGGAATATATACCTTACACATTCGCATAGTGGCAGTCAGATATAGGGTGCTTAAGGCGCTTTAAAGCAGACATAAGTAGGGTTATCAACTGCCCCACCTTGCGAGGGACAGTCCCTTTTTGGGCAGTTGTGTCCAGCCCAAATATAATACAATGGCAAATGTCTTGTGATTGTAGGAAATATGTGCCATATTTCATGTAACAGTTGCATAACACAGTTATTTATGTAAAATACTTAAAGTTACAAGAAACAGATTAAGCAACTAAACCGCTACAAGAATAAGCTTTCATTTAGGCAAATAAGTAAAGTTCTAACCTTTGTACTGACCGTGGGTATGTGTCCGCCTGTAAAATCTGATGTGTGTCCCAAAAATGCCCCGCTTTGGCCATATGAAAAGGTGGCAACCCGAGACATAAGCGGGTACGCAAGCGTGTATGCACGACGGTAAGTGGCGGTGATTCAGCGGTATGGGAAATGTAAATGAGCATGTAGGTGTATCTGCATGTGTATGTACAGACCGATATACACACACACACACACACACACATATATATATATATATATATATATATATATATATATATATATATATATGTGTGTGTATATATATAAAGAATGAACATGGTCACAATATAGGAAATACCTGTAATAGTTAGGGCTGTTATATATCAGGATGGCCATAGGTGAGCACACCTCTGCATCCCCAACCGCAGGTAGGACGCTAAAAGTGGAACGAACGATCTCCCCTTGCTAAGTCTGACTTTCAACTAGGTACAGAACAGACCCGGTCACCAGCTAGAGAAGCCTAAACCCGGAAGACCATATGAACACCCTGACAATCGAACACACGTATGTGCCAGGACTATAGGCTTTGGAGGTCTGAATATCCTCAGAGTGAGTCAACATGCGGCACGAGTCCAGAGCAGTAGGGAATAGGGAATGGTGCATGTGTAGTAGTGTGTTTTTCCCAACAGGTAAATGGATGCCCGCTGTGTAAGTGAAGTGATGAGGCATGTGTTCGGGTAACTATGCACCATGGGTATACATATAAATGAGGCAGAACACCAATAGCGTAGTGGTTAGAGCATCCACCTAACGAAAAGGCATTCATGGTTCAAGGTTGACAATAGCACATATCATTTTCCTTGTGGAATGAATGTTGCTCTGCTGTAAAGCCGACATTTAAACATGTAAAGGTGAATGTGTGTATCGCATGGGACTATTAACCAGGTCCTTTCAATCAAAGTGGCATTGTCATAATGTATAAGGAACAAATAAGCACAAATAAGTGGCAGTAAACATATGTAATGCACAGTAAGCAT
>NC_056745.1:862411869-862611869 GCF_019279795.1 Protopterus annectens
CACTCTGTCAAGGAAGCAAACACATTATCATAGTTACCAGCATCAGGATTAGAACTCCTACCTAACTAGTTCACTACAGTACAGTATTATGCAGTTACCGTACATGCCACAGAGCTTACCAAGCTGATATATGGCCAAAGGGTTATTTCAAGGTGACTGACATCAGCAGACATGCTACAGTAGGGCAATGGGAGGTGTAGTGAGTGTGAGTGGCTTAAAAATCATTAATCTCCACACACACACACACACACACACACACACACACACACACACACACACACACATACACACACACTCACACACACACACACACATCAACCAAGCTTACAGGGCTGAATCTTGTCCAAGGAAGTATTTCAATGTGACTGACATTAGTAGGCTTACTAAAGTAGGGCAATAGGAGGTGTAGTGACTGTGAATGGCCTCAAAAGCATTACACACACACACACACACACACACACACACACACACACACACACACACACACACACACAAACACACACACACAAACACACACACACACAGTTTCACAGTTGCCATGTTTGGGATTAAAACTTATATCTAACTAGTACATCACACTACAGCATTATGCAGTTATTGCATGTACCACAGAGCTTACAGGACTGCGTTTTGTCCAAGGAGGTATTTCAAGGTGACTGACATCAGCAGGCTTGCTAAAGTAGGGCAATGGGAGGTGTAGTGACTGTGAATTGACTCAAAAGCATTACTTTCTTCACACATGCACACATCGAGTTTCACAGTTGCCATGTCTGGGATTAAAACTCCTACATAACTAGTATGTTATACTATAGCAGTTATCACACACACCATGGAGCTTATAGGGCTAGTCCTTCTCCAAATGTGTATTTCAAGGTGAATGACATCAGCAGACTTGCTAAAGTAGGGTAATGGGAGGTGTAGTGTCTGTGAATGGCCTCAAAATTATTGATCCCTACACACACAAACATACACAGAGTTTCACAGTTGCCATGTTTGGGATTAGAGCTCCTACCTAACTAGTATATTATACTATAACATTACACAGTAATCGCACATGCCATGGAGCTTATAGGGCTAGCCCTTGTCTAAAGGGATATTTCAAGGTGAATGACATCAGCAGGCTTGCTAAAGTAGGGCAATGGGAGTTGTAGTGTCTGTGAATGGTCTCAAAATAATTTATCCCTACACACACAAACACACACACAGTTTTATAGTCGCAATGTCTCGGATAAGAACTCCTACCTAATTAGTACATTACACTATAGCATTACGGAGTGATTGCATGCACCCCAGAGCTTATAGGGATGACCCTTCTTCAAAGGGGTATGTCAAGGTGACTGACATCAGCAGGCTAGCTAATCTAGGGCAATGGGGAGTGCAGTGTGTGTGTGTGAATGGGCCATAAACCATTCCTCTGGAAACACACACACAACACTCAGTCACACACAACACTCAGTCACACACAACTTTACATTTGACAGGACTGTGTATATGACTGCTAGATGAATAATGACTTGTACTGTCATGTTACACAGCTATCACAAGCACCACAGACACTATAGTGCTGAGGGCTACCAGAAGGAAATGTCTACAGTGATAGACATTGGCACATCATGTGATATTGGCCAATTGGATGTATGCTGGGTGAGATAGGCCTCATGATGGGAAGCTCTTTGTCACTGTCTAGCTCTCTCTTTTCCCCACATCTCCATTTGCGTATGTTTGACCTTTAATAGTGTGTTGTCCCTGGATATATGTGTGTATTCCTATCCAATGTGTGTGCAAAGCATGACTGGTGTGCAATGTGGTGTGTGTGCACAGAAATCTGCGACTGACAGATATGAATAGTCCACTGTTGTTGTCAGACATGGACTTCATTTCTGTAAATGTGGGAGCATGCCCAGTATGATCCTTCTATATTTTGTTGTCAGACATGGGCTCCGTTTCTCTAAGTGAGGGAGCATGCCCAGTATGACCTTCTGTATTGAATGTGTGAATCCATTCCAGGTAGGTTGTACTCCAGTGCAGGCATTTGTGTTCTACACCTACAGCTAGCATCCTGTTTCTGTAGGATATCTGTAGATAGGTTGATAATATGGAGTCACAATGGGCAAAGTATAGTGGGATACTGTAACTAATCGTGTCTGTGCTGCTTGTGCTACATGGTTTTGGTGTTAGCAGACATATTCAGACATATGTACTGATTTACACAGTGATGTATTATGTTATCAACTACTGACAGATATACTTATTTGTTCACAGTAATTTCCTTGGGAATACAGGATGAATGAAGCTGTGTCCAGTATTGTGGTCTGCAGCCTACATATTCTTGCACACTCATGTGATTCTGGAGGAGGAGCTGCAGACACTTGGTGATGGGTCTGTGAAATGATCCAGCACCTTGATACTGTGGTGGCTGAAGATCCACTGCGTGTACATCTGTCAATGTGACAGAATGACCATATCCTGTTGTGGCCATACCACTCAGCTGTACAGATTCACACAGGTTACCCAAAGGCAAGGCTCATATATCTGGTCAGTTCCCTTTCACATTGTGGTTTACAAGCAGGTTTGTGGCCACCCATTCCTGGGTTTGCAGGCAGGGATAGTATGGGCACACATCAGAGTTTCAGACTTCACAAACTCCATGGCGTCCATGCTTCTACCCCCCCCACTCTGTTATTCTATCCAATTCCTAACATTATGCAAGTGAAATCTAATACTTATCCCTATAGTTATCCCTTCATCCCAGCGATATTTAGGGGTTGGTCCACAATTCATGCAGTAGGACATGGGCATGCTACTGGGATTTGTCAATGTGGCCTTGCATTTGTGTTCAGTGGCCTGTGTTATGTCATTATTTAGGACTCCATTAGATAACATACATTGGCAGTATGGGTGAGGCACAGACCTTTGACATAGGACTGTAGGGCATTTGGTAGTGATGCAGACCATCTGTAGCAGGCCAGTGCATTCTCTCACTCCTACAGTCCCAGGCTGCAAGCCACTGGATTCCATGGGGTGACAGGGTAGGTGTGCAAGGTGTTAATGACAATACTTTCTTTCCTTATTAATCTACTGGTGTGGAAGCTGGCAGGGTGCTTCTTACAGCTCGGGACACACCTGCATGGGACACCTCTTAAGCATGCTGCATTCTGTGGGTATTCCCATACAGAAGTGGGGCTCATACTGTACTCATTCCCAACAGCAGGGATATGACCTGTGATAAACTTGTGGCTGATGGTGGGGTGAGCTGAGTGCATGTGTGCTATGGAAGCTTCTTGCAGCTGACTCATAGATATACGTGGGGCATTCCCCTTATGCTTGCTTGTGCAGGGACATCAGCGGTTTCTCAGTACTTCATAACTGTGCCTTTTGTGGTCTGCCAGTGTTTGGCCAGTCGACATCAGTATTCCATACTACACAGACAACTAATATGCTGCTAACCTGTATGTACAATTCCAAAGGTGTGTCCATTTGACAGAAACATTTTATACACTCTCTGTCT
Source organism: Protopterus annectens (assembly GCF_019279795.1). Classification (NCBI taxonomy): domain Eukaryota; kingdom Metazoa; phylum Chordata; order Ceratodontiformes; family Protopteridae; genus Protopterus; species Protopterus annectens. Next base: position 862,415,378 of record NC_056745.1, read on the forward strand.
TGTGTACTTCCACCTGTGTACTGTGTATGTCTGTGCCCACATTCATGCCATGTCCATCTTTCAGATGGTGACAGATATTACATCCAAACAATTAGTAAGGGTTACTGCTGGATTGGGTCTTGCTGGGACGCATTGTGTTTTGTACTGCAGTTGTCAGAACTTGGTGCTATCATCAACAGTACTGGCCATAGGCCACCATGGCACAACGCTCCATGCCTACATGCTGACCACTTCCACTCAATATAAAACACACAACAACCTAACACACAGAGCCCTGCATATTGTACATGTGCAACAATCTATCTTGCTAATTTGGCCAGCTCAGATAATCTGTGCTCCACTATTATTATACCCACATGTACATGTTACAACATTTCTATATAGGATTGTGGGGGGGGGCACACCTGACAACTGTAAACATTTGCTATGATTGTACTGGTATTTCAGGTGCTCTGTTGTCTTCCATTTCATTCTGTATTCTGACCTATCATGCAGACTACAGGCATATCAGTGGCGTACAGATCTTAGGTTTTATTGACCTACATTTCAGTTTCAGACTTCTTACCCTTAAGAACTAACATCCAGCTGCCTGACCTGTTGTAGTCTATCTGTGTAGGTCTGGAGGAGGGCTATTCTCTGTTGCCATCAATTGGAGGTCTTAGCACAACCTTTCTTTGTGGTCATCTACACCTGTCCTACCAGCTGAGACTGTTGTTGGGTATGTGAGCCTCACTGACATGCATGTGTATGTCCTATGGACACACACTTGCCCCACCACATGTCCTGCAGTGGGATTTGTCACCTTGTCTAGTACTGCCTACTATGTTGACACAAATATTTGTTATGGATTTCCTGCTGCACATATAGTTGTCTACTATCTTCTGCCATCCCATTCAGCCACCCGATTCCCTACTCCATTCAGCAATTGATAGGGAGAGTGACTTACCTTGTGGCTGTGCCAGTATTGAGGATGGTGCTGGAGGGCTGACTATGTCAGATGCACATAGTACACTCTCTATACATGGTTAAGCACAGGTAGTGTTATGTTTGGCATCCCTTTTACTGTATGTGTGGGTCAGAGAGAGGTGTCATTCCCTGGGTTCCTACCATGTCAGCGTATGTGCTATGTGTTGCCTCTTTGCCAAAGCCTGGGCATATTGGGTATGCCTCCTTCTGCCTACAGGGCAAGCTCAGGTTGTTCCTCCTCTGAGTCAGTCTGTGCCTGTGCTGGCCTTGGCAATGGTGTGAGGCTGGTGGCCCTGCCTTGTGCTGTTTCTGCTGCAGCTGTTTCCACAGGATCATATTGTGTAGCATGGCACATACAATGAAAATTTTGGTACATGTAGCTGGAGAGTACTGCAAGGCTCCACCAGATATGTCCAGTCACTGGAACCATGACTTGAGCATCCCGAACACATGCTATATGATGATTCTGGTTTGTGCGTGTGCCTCATTATGGAGTTCTTGTTCAGGTGTGTGTGCATCTCTGATGGCTGTCATCAACCATGGCTCCAGTGAGTAACCAGCATCCCCCACTAGGTGGCCATATGGGAAGTCTCCACTGGCAAATCTCTTGTATAGATGCATCATATGCCAGATGTGAGAGTCAGGATAGCTTCCAGGGCTGCAAGAACACATATTCATTATAATGCCATGGGCATCACACACAAGCTGGCAGTTGATGGAGGTGAAGCCATTGGGGTTTATGTAGACCCTACCCCACTCACTGAGTGGTGCTTTGATGCATATGTGCATGTAGTCTATAGCACCCACTACCTCAGGGTATTCTGCTATTTGATGGAAGAGATGCATATTGTTGGTCAGCGCCTCATGGGTGTTGTGGAAATATATGTGCTCATCAGCATCTGCTGACATGGCATCCAGGAACTGGTAGAGTAACCTGGATGCTGATGCCTGTGAGATCCCCATGATATCCCCAGTTGGCCTTTGGATGGTACCTGCGGCTAGTATTCTTAACCCTACACATACCTTGGTATCCACTGGGATGGGTTCCCCTCTGTTGGTTCTGTGTGTGAGGCGTGGCCGGCACAGCTCAACAATTTTCTGTAGGAGGTCCCTGTCCACTCTATAGCACTCCACTATCTCCAGCTCATGTAGCCCCTGGTAGGTTACCCTGAGTCTGTACACTGTTCTCCATCTCCTCACTGTGGGTTGGTCATCAGCATTCTCATCCTTACCACCCTCAGCCTCTTCCTCATATTGATTTATGAGAGTGAAAGCAGCCCCTATCATTTTGTTGCTTTTGTTAGGTAAAATTTCCCCCTTTGTGTACACTGGTGGTGTAGAGTTTGTGAGAAAAAACAGAGTGAAAGGTGTTTGCATAGTTTATAGTAGTGGGCTATGCTGGGCTGCTGCCTGTGTAATTGGCTGATTCTGATACATTTCATCTGCCAGCTGTGCTAGTTCTCCTTGATTACCTTCCTACTGCTGTTTTCCCTTCCCATTGTCTTCCTGTTTAAGCCCTGAGGCATGCCACGCAAACCCAGTGCTCAGATGTGAACAGAGCTGCTATTTCCTGTTTTTTTTTGTTTAAAACCTGGTGCACACTCATTTAGGCAATGTAAATACTGCTAGGCAGCTACAGACATACACCCTTCCTTAGCTGTGCTTAGCTAAGGGCAAAAACAGGCCACTGTGCTCCAGTAAGCTTACTGCAGTCATGACATTGCCCCTCATGAGGTCATCTAGCTCTTAGGCTTACACCATGGTGTTATTGCACCTACATGGTTGGGTGCAAGCTAGCACTGAGAGGAAATGTGTGATTCAGTATCATTCCCCTCATTTGCATAGAATTGACTGCTAATGCATGGTTACAAAACCGACACTCAACCTTCCCCTTTAGTAACCACTATTCCATGGTCTTGTGTTATGCATGCCATTGACTATTATGGAAAAATGATGATTTTAGTTTAAAAGCTTATTTCCAGCTTTTTTTATTATTTTCAGGCCGATCCCATTTGCTTCCCTGCACTTAAACGGCCAAAATCGGTCAAAAAAGAGTTATTTTTTATAATTGTAAAACTAGTTTTCATGGCTATGGCCATATATGTGGACATTGGCATGCCTAACCCTTATAATACATGCTTTTTATGAGCTGTCATGCCTCTGTTTTGTAGTTTGCAGAAATGTATTCAGCTACTGGCTGAATACATTTCTGCAGTCTACACTATTGCAGCACAGATGCCTGCCTGCTTTTTCCTGGATCACTAATTCACCTCATTTGCATGGTTTTCACCAGCAAATGAGGTAATTAGCATACAGGGGATGTGTCCATGCAGGAATAGTGCAGGAGCGCTCGTGCACGTCCCGGGAGCTCATTCCTGGATCGCACGTCAGCCATATTGCCTGCATCAGCTCTTGCACTATTCCTGTAAGCTGTGCAGAGCTTGCTGAATCCTGAGGTTAGTCTGTGCCCTTCAGGTCATAATTTACAAAAGAATTTCTTCAGTGTGCAGGTAGGCCTCTGTCCACTTCTTTACACATTCCCTTAGCTGATGATATTTAACTCTTTCAGTAATATTGCATGCTGCAAGAATTTGTCATTACTGTCAACGATTTTCTTGTATAAATAGGAAGAAGTGTTATTGCATAAAATTGTCGCTAACAATATTTAACTGATCTTTCCCATACTGTTTAATGACATGCACTACTGCCTTTAATTCAGCTTTCTGGGCTGACCTGTAATCTGATAATTCAATTATATAACTCTGTGCCTGCGTTGTGCTCTGGTAAACTGTAATTTCTGCATGAGATATGTAAAATCTTGAACTGTTTATGTATACACATTTATTAATAGAAATGAACTGATTTGATTCTGAAACTTTACTTGTCTGTCCATTACATGTATATGAAGTTTCCTCATATAGTAAAATTACATTGAATTATTTTTCTAAAATGAAATTTGAACCTGTGGCTTTAATGACACATTCCCCCAGATTCACTAACCTCCCATGCAAGACTAGCTTAGCCCTGTACGGAAGCGCCTATTTAGGAGCAGTATGGCAGTGTGCCATGCATAGTAATGAAGGAGCACTGGCCGAGCTCCTAGGCTTACACAGAGCATGTACGAGTGCAGGGGGCGTGTCTGAGAGCAGAGCTCTCAGAATGTACATGCCCCTGCAATGAAGGATTGCAGAAAGGTAGTAAATAATGAGCGAGACCAGCCATAGATGTACACAAACCCCCAGCAACATCCCCCCACATATATAAGAGCAATAGTGAATAAAAAAAATAAAAAGATATGGATTGTTAATGAAACGGACGAGGTTTAACAGTAGTTGTGCGGGATTGCCCATCGCTTATCTACAGTTAATCTAGCTTAAATAGCAAAAGGAGGAATAAAAAAGCAGGATATGTGCAAATGAAGCAGTACAGCAATATTGTAGTGGGCAGAGTGTTCGCCTCATGAGCAGTCAATCCTGGTTCGAGTCACACTGCAGTACATTCCATTTCCATGTCAAATCACTGTTATGATCAATATATTTAATTGTATAACCTAATAAATAACATATATGTGTGAACTGGAGTAGTAGCTGTGTAATGAATGATAACCCCATACACTTGCCAAATTCACCACCTCCCCAAGAACCAGTAGACTAATACTGTCTAAAATATAGCAGTAGTAAGGATAAATAAGCACTAGTAAGCAGGTGCAAGTCTGTTTACACCACAGTAAGCAGTGCTTACACAGAGTAAGCAATAGTGAGGCTAACCATGTGTAAGTGGATGTCACCGGAAGTTAGCAGTGCTTACCGTCGCGCAAACCCACTGACAACTGCATAAAAGTGCTTCAACCACTCTGTATCCAACGGGCCTCATTCTGTCCTGAACCCAGGAGCCTGCACACCACAGCCAGTGTGATTTATCACTAAGCCACCACAGATATACATCACCCTGATGTTTCCACAAACATAGCATCCAGCCATACCATTCAACATTACAGGACATGCAGCTAAATATGTAGATGTATGTGTGTGTGTGTGTGTGTGTGTGTGTGTGTGTGTGTGTGTGTGTGTGTGTGTGTGTGTGTGTGTGTGTGTGTGTATATATCTTTAACTAAATAGATATATATACCTCTCCCTCTCTGTATTACATATGTATATATATATATATATATATATATATATATATATATATATATATATATATATATATATATATATATATATATATATATATATACACACATACATATATATAAATATCCACGTATAGATATATACATATGCAGACATTCATACATCTATATGTCGTTAGATATATATACAGCAATATATATATATATATATATATATATATATATATATATATATATGTGTGTGTGTGTGTGTGTGTGTGTGTGTGTGTTTTAGTTTCATGAATAAGATATGTAGCATGTGAGTTCATTTTTATCCTTTTTAATTAGACTTTTTTTCACTAACTTAATACATGCTTAGATATTTTATGAAACTATGGTGCATAATTTATTAGAGTTTTGTATATAATATAGATATTTTTATATGTCTTTTGTATAACAAGAATGGTAATATTTTATTAGGTGTTTTAAATTTGATGACTTAGAAGTATATATCTAATTCCAATTTTAAGTAATGATTGCAAAGGCTTTTCATTTCTTTATTGGGAATGATCTCTTATAGCAGATAGAACTTTAAACCTAAAAATAGGCAATGTTGCTTTAATCTTGAATTCACAAGATGACATCACTTTTGTGGCCACTTGTTCATTGGCTTTGAGTTTTACGAGGAAGTTTTAAACTGGGAGACTGTGAGTAAGTTCCTTTCCTTAGTCTGAAGAAGCTGATACACTGTTGTCAGTGAAAGCGCTTACGTGAATATAGTGTTGAAGAATCCTTTGCCTGCTCGTTTTTTTGGTTTACCTTGTTTGTCTGTAGAAGTTTTGTTGTTATACACAGATATATATCTATAAATATGATACAGCATGAAAGAATGACATATATGACCACAGGTACCACCAATGGGGGTGCGGGGGTCTTAATCAACATACATGTTACACATACCAATATCCCTCCCACAGCCAAACAGGTGAAACATACAAACACACCAAAAAAGTAAACAAACCACTGCTTCCCAAACTACAGGCAGGATGCTACCAGTGGGAGAAACATTGTCGACCAGCTAAGTCTAATCTAGAAACAAAGACAAGAACGTCCCTTGTGGGATAACCCAAACATTAAGGGCATATTTGGGTTCCTGTCCTTACACAGATTTGCAATGGCAGGGCACGTATGTTCTTGGACTACAAGGTTGGGAAAGCCTGATGATCCATGGGTCGAGACAAAGTACATGATGGGTCCCGAGAAGTGGAGAGTGGGCAGTGTGTAGTGCTGTGTTTAGACCTGACCTGCACCCAGAGAAAGGATGATTGCTGTGGAGGAGGAGTGGGGGGGGTGATGGGTATGAAATTATGGGTCGAGGCGTGCCGGTGTTGGATGGAGCAGTTCTAATCGGACCTTCTCATGGATATAAGAAATAATGTGAATTAGGCAGAGCATAAGCCTAATGAGCAGGCATTCCTGGTTTGAGTCCCACTGCAGCACAGTCTATTTTACATGGCAAAGCATGTTATAACCAATAGTTTTGTTGCAAAACCTACTAAATAACACATATGTATGAACTAGAGTACTGCAGGAAATGCACATGTGATGTAGCAGTGTCATAATGAAGAAGGCACTAGAAAGCAGGTATAAGCACAAATAAGCAGTAGTAAGCATATGTAAGCACTAGTAAGCGTGTTTAAGTGCATCTGTTTGGGGTAAGAACTGCCTACACAGATTAAGCAATATGGAAGCTAACTGAGTAGAAGAAAGTGTGACTGGAAGTTAGCAGTGCTTACCTCTGTGCAAACATGCACACACCTGCTTACAACTGCTTTAAAGTGCCTTAATCACTCTGTATCCAACAGCCCGTGTTTTGCCCAGCAACAAAATAAGCAGCCTTTGCAAGGGTCAAACCCAGGACCCAACACACCACACACAAAGTGATTTGTCACTAAGCCATGACAGATATACATAAAGCTGATGTTTTCAGAAACATATCATCCAGCCCAGTCATGCAACAGTAGAGTGAATGTTTACCAACATCTAGATGTATGTGTGTGTGTAAATATATTAATATCTAAACATATACAACATATCTATATATATGTAGAGAGATATATATGTATAATTAGAAATATTTACATATATATATATACATATATATGAATATATATACATGCAAATGCCTACATCGACACATATATATGCACCTGTATGTCTACATATACACAGCAAGGTACATATATGTATGCAGATATATAGCTATGTAGGTATATAAGGGCATAGTCATACATATGTAAGTTGATATGTCTATCTACATAGGTATATATGGCCATACATCTGTAGATAATAATGGTAGATTAACAAAAACAGATATGTCCACATGCACCATTAATGGGGTTGAGAGGCCCCAAACAATATACGTCATGTACGAATAGGCATAACCCCCAGCCAAACATGTCTGGCCTGCAATACACTACCAAGTGTTGCAGGTGCCATAACAAGGACCTGTCATGACATGGGCACAAGATGTTAACAGTACTACATCCCACCTGTATGATGTCAGGCTGGTATTGGTAACATGTCATGCAGTACAGTCTGGCTCCCATAGGAATTGTAAAATGTGGAAGCTATCAACATCCCCAGGATACAGATACACAGACACATATCTGCAGATACTGATATACCTATATATATATAATTACATATATATATATAGATATACATGTGACTACACATACACATGCAGAGATATGTACAGTAAGATACATATGTAGAAGGTGCACAAAATATGGAACAGTCACTATGCTTATAGTTTGCACCTGAACAACTGGACACTGTATGGGCCACCCATACAAATGACAATAATTGCCTGCAACATATACTCACAGAGAGGTCATAGGAAAAAACACCATGCACAGGTTTGCAGGGATGGAAAACCTTTATTTGTGTACTATTACAGTTATATATACTATTGCTACTGTAATTGGGATTGTCTTCACAGACATGTTGTGTGTGGGAGGTCACATCTGCTTTCCACATGTGTGCCATTGGCTACTAACAGACATCCTAAGGACATAAAAGTGAAGTACCATTGCTAGCATGTACTGCCCCTTTCAACTGCAGCCAAGATATTGGCCAATATGTGTGGACATTCTGACATACTCTGTACAGTCCAGAGGTATACACAGAACCCCTTAGTGCAAAACATGTGCACCATGCCTGACAATATGGATGTTAACAGCCATGTAGATGGGTGTAACACATAACAACTGGTATACATATGCCACCATAGGTTATGCATTCACGCACCCCTGTCTGGTCTGACATGTAATAACCACTGGTACAGGTATGCCACAGCCACATACTACCCACTAGATATTGACATACAGCTGTACAGCATCCCACTACTCTGTCTGACATACATGACTGTTAAGGGAGACCCAGCAGCAGTACATCTGGCAAGTATCTGCACATGACATCTCACTGGGTAAGTACACTAAGCTGCTAGGCATGTAACAATGCACTGTGCAGGCTACAGGCAGACTGGCTCAACACTTCTATGGGGGGGGTGTTCATGTACCTGCATATACAGCAGGCTGTACAGGCATGTCACAGCACAGGGTAAGATACACCTGTGTGAAAGTGCATAACCACAACCAATGAGAACACAGCCACAGCCACATATGGCAAGCTAGCATAATATTACAGTATATGGACTATCTGTTCAACACCATCCACATGTGTGCCACTCACACACTAACCCTACATATACTTGGCCAGAACACAGTTTGGTCTGATGGCTGACTGTGGTATGGGACATGTGTGTGTTATGGCCCTACAAACATGTAAGCCAATATGGTGACATATAGTGGAGCAGCATGTAACATCAGATAGGACAGGACGTAGGACGTTGACAACTACCACAGACTGTACACAGGCCAAGGTACATATTAACAATACACACACTGTCGACATTCACCGTAAGTACACAGACCTCAGTAATGTACAAACTACTTGGCTGGACCTGAGGTTTACTTGGTATTTCTACATGTTCCAGAGAGGTGTGTTTTTTTTTGTCTTTGCTTGCTATACATGGAAGGCCAAGGAAGTTCCAGTTTTTTAACTCACTCCAGGAGGAATATTAACAGATACCCCTAATGGTTCCATTCTATTTAATCAAGAAGGGAGTACTAATCGTCTTACTGCATCTGCATTTCCCTTTGCTGCTTCTAATAATGGGGATGCATTTGTAAGATTTGATGAGGCATTAAATGGTTGGTTAGCACCTCCATCTAATCCTTTCAATGGATTACAAATTAGTAACAATGCAACTGCAGCATCTTTTAATTATTCTGAAATGTTTGGTCAGCTTGAAAAAGATCTGCTGAAATTAAAAAGGCTGCAGTGGAACAATGTTTATTTTGACTGGTGTCTCAAATTGCAAAGAGTGCCGAAAGGTCTGTGGGTCTCTGTAATGCCAGCTGGTACAGATTATCCCGCAGAGTTCTTGAGTAAATGGGCTGAACTCAATCAAAAAAATTGGTTTGCAATATGTAGAACTGTTGCTTGATTTGAATAATAAAAAAATGGATGATCTGAACAAAAATATTAGGTCAGCCTTTTTTTAAGCTTAAAGAGTCAGTAACTTTAGTAAATTTTGAATCGAAGTTGACCATGATTCAAAATAAACTTCAGAAAGAAAATGAGGTGCTTAAAAATGAAAAATCAGCAAATATCTGAGAGATAAAGCTGATTATGCAGGAGTGAATTAACTGAAACAAGTGGAGGGGAGAAGGCGGAGCTAGCACGTCATTGATTACATATGGAACAGCAGAAAGAACTGAAATGGAGACTGCTCAAACAGGATAGAATGGTCCCAGGAAATCTAAATGATTAGCCCAATGGAGCAATACTGTCAGCATTTCAAATGAAGGGTCAGTAGTGATTAATAATTATAAAAATAAATATCCATCTTAAAATGCTAACAAGGATTTTCAGAGAGACAATATTAGCCAGCTGGTGAGGGTGTACCAGCACAACAGAAAGGAAAGCATAACTTGGGCAGAAGTAGCAGCAGTACCTTACAGAAATATGCAATGGAATAAGAAGACGAAACACAGTAAACATTAAGTGTGCAAGGTACTTCTGGAGCTGCGTTTGTAATTGTTAATTTATCTAATGTAGTTCTGAGTGAGGAGTTATGTCATGTTTTACAAAAAGGATGGAATTTTGTACCTGCAAAAAGAGCTGATAAATGTGATACTATCAATGCTCTTAGAGATTATGTCAGGAAATTGAATTTTAAACTATTATTTCCTAACAAAATTCAAGAACAATCGGATTTTGTAAAACCTAGTATTTATAATCCTCCATTGATTAAAGAACTGGAACTTTTCCAAATGTTATATGAGCAACAAATAATTGAGTTGTTTAATAATAAACCAGAATATATATATTTTAATCTTAATTCTGTACAAAAAGAAATGTTGAATGATTTGTTAAACAATGATGAAATTTTAGTAATGAAGGCAGAGAAGAGCAATGTTTTAGTGGTCTTTGATAGGAATGTATATGTTTATAAAATTGAAGAAATGTTAGAAGACATATCTTTCTATACAGAGGTCTTTTTTTAAAAAATTTAAAAAAGACTATGGGCCGGATTCACGATGGCTTGCACGGAGTCTACGAGTAGAGTAAGACCCCATGTAGCCATCATGTCCAACTAGCGATCCACGAACAGCCTGTAGGGGCATGTAAGAGAGCTCCTAACACGTCTCCTACACGGAGAGGGCTGTGATATGCAAATTACCTCACTTGCAGCCGAAAGGCATGCAAATGAGGTAAATTTGCAATCCAGGAAGCAGAAACCTGTCCAAGTAGGAGACGTGTTAGCTGTAGAAATGTACTCAGTTGACAACTGAGTACCATTCTGCAAATAGCACAATGGAGCCTTGTCAGCTCCAAATAAAGGTTGCATATGGTTGAGGAAGCATGCCAATGGCCAAATATACGGCCATTGGAAAGTTTCCCTAATGCAAAATTAAAATAAAAATTATTTTTTTTTCTCCGATTTCCGATGTTTAAGCATAGCGCAGCGCCGCGCAAACGGGGTGCTCTATAAAAATCATAAAATAAGGCAATAAAAGCCACAAACATTGAATTTATGAAAATTGTCAAATTACAATGTAAGGGAATAGCAGGCTGAAGACAACATGGCCACCGAGAAGGGGTTGCTAAAGGGAGAAGCCCAGTCTAAGACATGTAACCAAGCATTAGTAGGCAATCCTATGTAAATGAGTGTCAGGATAGTGAATCACACTTTTACATAGCAAATGAGCACAGTCAGTGGAGTGTAGGAGTAGGATATGGGGAGGAACAGAGTAGGAGATAGGTGACATCACAAGGGGGTATGTATGAAAGTAGTGCAGCTCATTGGAGGACAGTGGAATCTGTTAGGTGTCAGTTAGACATCATGGAAAGAGGTGTGTCAACAGATAGGCCAGAGAAAGCCAAGAAATGGAAGGTGTATACTGTGGATAACACCAAAGTTTCTTGCTGAGCGGGTATGCACGCATGTGCGCGCCTGTAAACTCGAGTAAGACAGAGTATGCGCGTGGAAGCGTGAGTGTGTGCGTTTAAGCCGGAGTAAGCATGTATAAGGCTGTTGGAAGACCTGTAAACTTGTTTGCACTGATGTGTGCGCGTTTTAGCCAGAATAAGCAAGTTTTAGTCTGTCTAAGCATGTATGCACGTGTGTGAGCTGCTGTGAGTGTGTTTGCGCTTGTATGTGCATTGCTCCCCCTGAGGAAACAGAAAGGAAAAAGGAAGCACAACAATCAGCAGGAAGCTACCAGGTGATACTAGTAGAGCTAGCAGGTGAAAACAACCCGAATCAGGCAATAACACAGGCAGAACACTAGCCTAGCCCAGCCCAGCACTTAAAACTCTGCAAACAACAGTGCAGTTTGTTTCTCACAAGAGACACTGAAACACTGGAGTATGCTACTAGAAGTGAAAACTGAAAAAGCTTCACTCAGACAAAAAATGCTAGGGGCTGCCATTGCTGTTATAAGATTAACTATGCAGCATGCTGAGGGTGGTGACAATGCAAATGCTGCCGGACAACCCACAGTGAGGAGACAGAGAAGAGTGTACAGGCCCATGGTCACCTACCAGGGGTTGCATGAGCTGGAGATAGTGGATCACTATAGAGTGGAAAGAGACCTCCTGCAGCAAATTGTTGAGCTGTGCAGGCCATGCCTCACACACAGAACCAACAGAGGGGAACCCATCCCAGTGGAAACCAAGGTATGTGTTGGCCTAAGAATACTAGCAACAGGTACTTTTCAGAGACCAACTGGTGATATGATGGGAATATCACAGGCATCAGCATCCAGGGTACTGCACCAGTTCCTGGATGCCATGTCAGGACATGTCGGTGATCATGTATATTTCACCAATTCCCGTGAGGTATTGGCCAGCAATATGCGTCTCTTCCAGCAAATAGCAGAATACCCTGAGGTAGTGGGTGCAATAGACTGCACGCATATACGCATCAAAGCACCAGCCTGTGAGTGGGGTAGGGCCTACATTAACCACAAGGGCTTCCCTTCCATCAACTGCCAGGTCGTGTGTGATGCCCAGGGCATAATAATGAATGTGTGTGCTGGCTGCCATGGAAGCTACCATGATTCCCATATCTGGCATCTGATGCAGCTGTACCAGACATTTGCCAATGGGGACATCCCACATGGTCACTTAGTGGGGAATGCTGGCTATGCACTGGAGCCATGGCTGATGACACCCATCAGAAACGCACACACACCTGAACAAGAATGCCATAATGAGGCACACGCACAAACACGAAACGTAATTGAGCGTGTGTTTGGGTTGCTCAAGTCACGGTTCCGGTGCCTGGACACATCTGGTGGAGCCTTGCAATACTCACCAACTACATGTACCCAAATTGTCATGGTATGTGCTATGCTACATAATATGATCCTGCGAAAACAGCTGCAACAGGACCAGCATAGGCCTGGGCCAAACAGTCCTCCCCTTTGTCAAAAACTAAGTGCCCACAAATTACTACATATGTGGTAACCCATTAAGTATGGAAGAAATGATAAGGGACCTGGGGACCCAAGTCGATAGCAATCTCACATTCGACAACCATGTGGCCTATGTGTTCAGAGAAACATTTCATATAGCCCACCTAATCATGAAGGTAATCACATCTACATCAGTGAAGGTCATTGTGCCTCTTAACTCATCCCTCATCAGGCCCATAATTGAGTGCAATGCCCCTTGTGGGATGTACCTTTTCAGACACCTGCAGCAGCTGGAAAGACCACAAAAGTACCTCACCAGGAGGATCAAAGGGCTCAAACACATGCCATTCACTGCCCGGTTAAAGAAACTGCAGCTCCACTCAGTGGCATACTGCCTGCCCAGAGGCAATCTGTGCCAGATGTATAAAGCCATGTCTAACCTGGAATCAATGGACATGCCGCACCTTGGAAAATCAGAATCCCATCAAGCTACGCGCTCAAGAGACCTGAACCTCAGGACTGAAATAAATAGGACATGCTGGAGTGACAGATCCATAACCCAGAGGCTCCCCCCACTCTTGAGTAAACTCCCACTCCAGGTTAGCCAGAGTCTCTCATTGACTCTCTTCAAGAGGAATCCTGATGAGTGGATGGGAGGTTTACCCTGGGTATCACTTTTATATCACTGTTAGCCAGAGGCACAGTATACTAACTATGAAAAATGTAATGGCAAACTCCACTTACAATGTGTGTTGAAAGCCAAACACACTCTGGCTAGGATTGTAAATGCCCTAGGGCAGATAGCCTAGTATGAACCTATGAACAGAATCACACACACCAAGTAGTACAACTGTGGTCACTGTGGAGTAATGTTTGCCAATGTCCACCCAAGTTCATGAATACACAGCAATGTCGGACAAGCCTGGTTTAAGTAGGCCATAGCTGAACAAAATGCAACATGCTCATAGTTGCCCAACTGGCCCTTAACTAGTCTGGTCTGCTCAGTATGAGCATTTACAGCAGTGATGGGACTCAAACCCATGACACTGTGCACCATAGGGAAAGTACTGAACCACTACACCATGACAGTATTGTAGTGTTCAGCCAGTATGAGAGAATGTTGCCAAGTCTTTGCAAACTATCCCATGGAAACCCTGCAAGCACAGCATAATCCCTGTTGAGTTATGACACAAAGGAGTCTGGCAGTAAGAACACAACATGACTTCCAACACACACGGTATTAATGTCAATATTGGTCATGTTCACACACATCCACAAATGTAGTGGACTTCAGATCACTGGAAAGGTCACACTGGGCATGCTCGCACACTTGGATAAATGAAACACATGTCAGGCAACAAACCATGGAAAGCCTGAACTGGGCATGCTCACACACTTAGGCCCATGTCTGAGTATACCAGTCAGTCACACATATCTGGCAGTTGTATGTGTTAAGCCAGGAACCTCCCATGATCCAGCAATCCACCCTGTGCACACAGTTAAATGACAACAGACACATATATTAATATACCGGAACCCTGTCATGATCAAACAAGTTATGGAGATACACAAGTTGTTCACAGAAACTGTGAAAGCTATGGCAATAAAGACCTGCAAACAGTAGCAGCAACAAATATTGTGCATCCCAAACATAAACATAGGTGCAGAGGGGAATACTAGGCTGTCTGCCCTAGGGAATTCATAAGCCTAGGCAGAGTGTATTTGGCGTCTGCCTCCCCAGTAGAGTAGCCTACTGTGCCTCTGTAAAGTAGGTCACAGAAGGTACCCTTTAAGGCTACTTTGCTGTGCCTCTGTCAAGCAGGGACACAGTGGAGATCCCAGGGGTGAATTTGCAATTTCCCATCCATGCAGCTGTATTTTGCTGGAAGAGGGTTGGTGAGGGGCTATGTCTAACTTTAATTGGGATTCAGTTCCAGAGTGAGGGGAGCCTGTGAGTAATGAATCTGTCCCTGCAGCATGTCCTATTTATGTTTGTGCTGAGGTTTACATCCCTGGAGTGTGTAGCTGCAAGGGTCTTGAATGTTATGAGGTGGAGCATGTCCATTACTTCTGGGTTTGAAATGGCTGTGTACGTCAGGCATAGATTACCTCTGAGTAGGCATTAAGAAAATGAGTAGAGCTGGAGATCCTTTAGCTGAGCTGCATAGGACATCTGTGTGTAGCTCATGATTCTCTTGGGCAGGTACTGTTGTGTTCACTGTAGTTGCCGCAGGTGTTGGGTAAGGTACACCCCAAAAGGGGCATTGTAGTCAAATATGGTCCTGATGAGTGAGTAGTAGAGGGCCACAATGACCTCACATGATCTACATGCAAACACCTGTGTGAGAAGGAGGGCTATACAAAGTTCTTAGCAATGACTCTCTGTCAATGTGATTAGCAAAGGACAGGTTATGATCTATCTGGGTCTGTGGGATATTGCTCTGTTATGTAGTAGCTTCCTCCTTCTGTTGTACAGCTTATATATGGCTGGGGTCAACCAGACAGGTCTCCTGTTTTGGAGGAGTCATGGTTTTATGTGGGATAGCATGATCAATGCATACCTGCAGCTGCTCATACAATGCATTTGTAAAGAATTCTGCAGCTTGGTCTGTATTAACCTCCAGGATGGGGCCTCTGAAGTATTCCACCCCAGTCTTCACAAGTGCAAAGTCTGCTTTTGAGAAATTCTTTACAGTGATTTTCTTGGCTGGGTGTGGGGATGGGATAAAGATGTCCAGGGAAAGTTGATCATGGTCTGATCTTAACAATGACAGTTCTACCTCTGGTGTGGAACATAGAGTCCCCATGTTGGTGATGATCAGGTCCAATATGTATTCCCCCTAGTGGGTGTGGTGACTGGTTGTGCCATAGCACATGGATTCATAAATTGTAGTGGCTGTAGGGTGATGTTGAGGGCTTGAGTAGTATCCCCAGTCAATATTTGTGTACCTGAAGTCAATCACTATAATGGTGTGTGTGAAGACCTTCATATCCGACACTGTTCCCAGGAAAGCCAAGTGTGGTTACTGGGTATGGGTGGGTGATCTGAACTACACACCAAACCAAAAGGCAGTTTTACACAATGGTAGGTGTATATGTATGGCCTGCCATGCTTAGTGCAGTGGGACCAACCCAGAGGTGTGTGTATCTGTGATGTATATGGATACACCCCCTACTTGTGTTCTGTGTCACAAGTCCTGTGGTCATGAAGCATGGTATAGAACATAACCTGACAGTGCCAGTGTGCATATGTGACCCTGAACTAGGTTTCTGTGAATGCACAGATATTGTTATCCCCCATACTGAGGGATAGTTAAAGATGTACATTCTTCTTTGGAAAGACTGATGATGTCAGCACCCTATAAATACAGCAGGAGAAGGAAAATCATCCAGTAATGTGAATAGCACGCTGCGCTAATGTGTCTGTCTCAAGTATCATAACATAGTGAGGTAGGGGTTTGAATCCTGCAAACGCTGTGTGTGTGTGGGGTGGGGCAGGGGTGTGTGTATGTCTGCAATCCTTTGTGAAAGGAATGGCCATTTTGAAGACTGGGATAACACACTAAAAGATATACATTTTTCTTTGGAAACACTGATGATGTCAGCACCCTATAAATACAGCAGGAGAAGGGAAATCATCTAGTAATGCGAATAGCGTGCTGTGCTAATGCATATCTCTCAAGTGCCATAACCTAGTTAGGTAGGGGTTTGAATCCTACAAATGCCATGAATGTGAATGTGTTGTGTGTTTTGCTTTCATTATTGTATGACATATTATTATAACAGTAATTGCCATGCACACATCAAGTATGTGTTTGCCACATACAGATATGTACCTGTGACCTTTAATAGTTCCTATGTGTGAAGCCTGCCCCATATGAATACAGTTGTTACCTTTGCCGCCATGTGCCGCAGCTTACCAGACCTTAGGCCATACATGTATGTTGGTGACAATGCAAGCTACTGCAGTGATCTGTGTCCTAGGCCAACTATGTGACACACACCCATGAAAGCTTTGATAGATTAATGTGGGTGATGGTTCATGTCTGCAGTATATGTCAGACATGTTAAAACACAGCAAAGTCTGTGAGTGATGGCCATCCAGTGTAGGTGTACGGCAACTGTTGCCGATATGCATACAGACACCTTCTTGCTTAGGTGAAACACAGAGGGACTGCAGAATACCTTTGGAAATGTGGATATCACAGGATAGACAAGATAACACCTGTCCACATGTACACACCATTACCCGTTCTACATGATGGGTGCTACCACCTACATGGTACTGTTGGAATACTATGTTAACTACATGCCGATGACAATGCCACAGTAGCGTTACAGCAATATACCATGGCTTGGTCAACAGGTATCTGTCCGTATGATACCCTTGTGGTGGTTAGGTGTGTCATGTGTAGAATGCATTGTAGGCCACTGTATGTATTTGCAGTCATGGATGGACATATCCATAGTGTGTTCGCATTTACATGAGACTGCTATATGCCAAAGGGCATTGCTCCCAGGGATGTGTGGGGATCAGTAACAATGGCTACTGGTATAGTGTAGTACTGCAGGGATATCACTGACACCAGGTTCCTACGTCTGTGTATCAGTTGAGACACCATGTAATAACCACTGAATTTCAGGATATGTAAGCTGTGTATACTACCAGAATGCAGACCATTGACATGTGGAAACCATATCACCCACAGCATACTGTCAAACCATGTCATGTTCCATGCTGACCATGTTCACAAATGTACACCTGCAAATCGGTGATGCAAACATCACACATGTACTGTCCACACCCCAACACATGCAGGCACAGGTACACACAACAGCCATGTGGCACATGTGCAGACAGTACACTTTGGGAATTAACACTGGTGTATACAAAACTGCAATGACAAACATAGTTAATGCATCATGCATGCTCGAATATATCCACAACAATATCATTACACTGTACTGTTAACAACATGATAATATTACTACAGTGCTATGTAGTCACCCTGTGCATCAGTACCATGCTATCCTGTTCCAGCATCAATGTTACAGATGGCAGGAGGTGGCAGTTTCATCATATGCACAGGGTGTGTACTTGGTTTGCCAGAGTCTGCCATTGACACATCCAATCGACATGTATGTGTGTGTGTGTTAGTGAGGGACAACAGTACAAGATGGGGCAACGTTGCTGCAATGTGTGTGTGTATGTGTTAGCCCTAGGTGTTAGCATTATGTGTGTGTATGCATGCACACAGTTCCACCATGTGGCTGCCATATACAGGTGTTTGTGGAAAGCCACAGACTGTACCTGCCAGGTCATACAAGTCACTGTCTCTGGCCACAGACATGGTACCTGTGCCTGGCAGGGGTGCTACGGACAGTATCAGGTACTAAGCCAGACTGGGTACTGTCATTAGAAGGAGTGGGTTGTTGACTGGACACATGTCCCTGCTGGGACTGTCCAGGGCCACGTGCATGTGGTCTTCTAGGACGGTCTAATGACAGCACAGACCCAGCATTGCTGAGGCTGGTACTGGCACTATGGAAGCGGCTGTAGGTTTGTTGTCGTCCGCGATGACTGGCAGCTGATAATGTTGCTGGCAGACATCCACATTGACGCCTCAACCGTCCTGCACTGTCCTGGCTCCTGGACATGTAGTTTTGGAACAGATCTAATGTGTCCCCCCAATGTCTATCAATGACCTCGCTGATGTTATGGATGGCAGACGCAACGTCACGCATAGTGTCATTCATAGCGGTGCGATGTGCTCTAAGCTCCCTCAGACCCTGTCTGGTGTACCGTTCCATATGTGCCTGTGCCTGCATTACAGCCCGGAACATAGCTGAGGTTGATAGACCTCTGTGGGCATGTCTGACAGGGGCAGTATGACCACGGACGCTCCCACGAGAACCCCTGGACATCTGCCTGTGTGGTGCCATGTCAGGAATCTGGCCATGGCTGCTGTGAGGGGATGCATGTGCCAATGATACCACACTACCCTGGTCAATGCCCACTGTATGCTGTCCCCCAGCTAAGGACACTGGTGACAATGGATGTATCGGCAGGATGACTGTGCGCATTGATTGGGTTGACTGCTGTGTACTGTCAATTGGATGACCAATGACAGACCCTGTCACACCTCCCTGTGCCATTACACATGTATCATCATTAGCACTATCCCCAGCAGTGGCTTCAGGTTCCCTGCTGCACTCCACCAGAGCAACATCAGAACCTGTGAGAGGAAGATAGGAAACACAGTTTACAAATGTGTACACGATATTAGCACACAGGCACACATGCACACATGCACACAGGCGCACATGCACACAGGCGCACATGCACACATGCACACATGCACACAGGCGCACATGCACACATGCACACATGCACACAGGTGCACATGCACACAGGTGCACATGCACACATGCACACAGGTGCACATGCACACATGCACACATGCACACAGGCGCACATGCACACATGCATACAGGTGCACATGCACACAGGCGCACATGCACACATGCACACATGCACACAGGCACACAAGCACACAGGCACACAAGCACACAGGCACACTCCTCAGTACAGCAGATACAAACACAGACACACCTGCAATCCAACACATACACAATACTGTTTTAGGGTGGGTGACCGTTTCACAAGGAAAAACATCACTGCACACATGTCAGCATGCAGGTTATGTGTTGCACAGGAACATGCAGTGCAAGTGTAGATAGCCCTTGTTAATAACAGTATAGATGTACTTGATGCTTGTGTGTAGTTGTTCAGTGATTGTCTCCACCCTGGGACACAATGTGTACAAGGACATAACAATGTTGTGCAAGTGTTACAAGCTGTGAGTGCATAGATTTGCACACACACACACACACACACACACACACACACACACACACACACACACACACACACACACACACACACACACACACAACTCATGACGGTGCTACGCAATAACAGCTATGTGTACTTCTGTGGTCAGTGGAACTGGATGTGGTGTAGTAACGTGAGCCATGATCAACATGCTTCTTGTGGTCAGTCAACAATAATAACGTGTGCCAGACAGGCAGCTAGCATGCTGTACCTGAAGTGCAGTAACATGACTACATCCACAATTACACAGCCACTTGTTACATGGCTGTGTAAGGTGGCCAATAGTGAGCATTGCCTAACATGAATGTATTATTTGTTCCAGACTGTTGCACAAAGACATGATAGGCCTCTACCCCTCAGGTATATTATGTGTGCTGCGTAGGTAAGTGGGATGCTGAAGGCTGGCCATATAGCAGATGTCATAATTGGACATGTGTAGCAGGCTAAGGTGTAGTGTGTATAACAAACATGTGTGTGTTGTGTACATGTGTATCTGGTATGCCTATACAATGTCCAGTACTGTGTTGCCACACATGTGTGTCATGCTCTGTGTATTGCATGTGAGTGAGGCAGCTACTGAGAATAATGGGATATGCATAGTCTCACAGCAAACATGTACAGCATGCATTATGTGTAGGTGTGTTACATGTGCACACACTACACCTCCATATGACATGCACATGTCATTAGCAATAGTATTGTTATTACACACTCACCAGCATGGATTGGCTGCCCTGCTGTCACTCCAGAGGGACCTGCAAACATATGAGAGGATTGCCAGTGGCCACAACTGTGCCTTTGATACTGTGAGTATGATAAAGTACAGTAGTACAACAGGTGGCTTTCACAGGTGTACAGATTATGCTCAGAATATCAATCTTGCAGAAGAATGGGCAGGTTAACAGCTACACAAACAGTACACATCTCACACACGCATAGACTACCAGTACAGAGAACAGTCAACTACAGATATGGCATGTTACCTGCACACTCCATTTCAACATGCTGGGTGGCTCTGGCCTCCATGATGACACATGTTTGTGGATGTTCTTGTTGTTGGCCTGGAGCCACAACACTTAGGAGGTGCTCCTCCACACTGGTGGGGGTGGATAGGTACCCACCACCTGTGGCAAGCTGTTGTCTGTGGATATCAGACGCACGCTGCCAGACATGTCTAATTAAATCACTGCAGTGATGGCGTACCTGCTCATATGTCCGGTTATGCATGCCTATGTCATTTACCCGATGGACAAGTTCTTGCCACAGTGCAGCCCTCTCATGCTGGTTCTGGCTGGTCCTGGAAAACAGCACACAGTAATTCTGCACCAGGCTCTGGTGGATCTCCTGATCCTCTGCTGCTGTATAAGGTGGGTTTCTCTGATGCACCATCACCCTGGAAGGAAGGAAAAGAAAAATATGTGAGGAAGTCATGTGGCACACTTAATATTCAAATGTACTGATATCACTTCACTGCCATATATAGCATCTGTCTGCCTATCAGGGGATACACATGTTCGATACCACATATCAGTGCTCAGCCCACAACTGTCTGGCAGTGCCTGCCACACTCCATACAACAAACTAGTATACACCAGCACTCAGCACACTGTTTGGGATACAATGGACAACCTCACACTGGGGTATGTATCAAGCTAATGGATGAAGAATATTGTCATCCCATGCAATGAATGCAATACACATGTACAGTTTCAACGGTATTCCACCCTAGTCTTTGATGCCATACCCCTACCTGACATATGTGCACAGTTGTTACTAAAGCCAGCATACTGCTGTCACAGAGTAGACATGCTGCCAGGTACACACACATACCCTGTAACACACATGTGATTGCGGCCATGGTACAGGCATCATTACACACACATTACACATACATACAACACACAAATGTATGACGACACAGATGAGCATTAACTGTGTACCTTATAGTACTGTGTGCCCCTACTTACAGATACCTATGCATGAGGTATGTAATCTGTGCAGACTACAGGTAACACACCAAACAGTGTTACCACAGAATGTGAACATACACCATACTGTAGTGTTTAGGCCTACAACATCAGGTAGTACAACAGTTGATATGTGAGCTGGATTCAACAGCAGTACCACTTACTAAGCATACATGTATTGCTTCTGCCTATGATGGGACACCGCAGTCATACACAGAGAACTATGGCACAACATATGCCAATCTACTATGTTTGCATCCCAATAACTGACACATCTTTCTCTGGCCTCAAACCAAGGACACCACCTACCATGACAGACACAAACTCAGGCTAAGCTATCACACCTTTACAGACCTTGCACACAGTCAGTGTCACACTCATTCAATGTCACATAGCTGGTATTGCACTGAGTACATGTGTGTGTGCACTGTGTCATAGGTAGGTACTATGCTATTAGCCCTGGGCTTAGGGCAGCCTAGCCATATGCTACCCTGCCCTTTGGTACACATGTACTGTGATTTTACTTGCTCCTGTGAAATGGTTACACACACGTGACTCACAGGGCATATTACCTATCTCCATGACATTCATCAGGGGTATGTATGACATCTACTAATGAGGAGCCTTGTTTGTTAATGCTGGGTGGTTTAGTCCAGGGTATGGCATATTTTTGTACAGAAACCTGTACCTCCAGCATGTGCTGTTTAGTGCGGTGACAGGGATTAGGGCCCTAGGTCATGTAGGCTGGACGGATTGTGAGGTGTTGCCATGGTTGTTGGCCAACTGGAATGGGTGTGACATAACTCTGTATGTCCAGCACTGGTAACCTCTGTGTAGGCAGTATGCAAGGCACTCTAGCTGTGGTTTTGTGAGTCAGTCTACATAGGGAATGTGTTTGTGGCCATTATCAGTCTTTGTTAGGTATGTCTGTGGCCTTTCCACTTGCTGTAGTTCTCATGGGAGGTACATACTGCATAGGACATTGTGAGGTGTACAGGGGTACACTGATTTACATTTCCCTAGCTGACACACCTTTTGTGATGACACGTACCATGTACAGGGATTACAAGACTAGTGTGTCACTGTGGATATCAAAGGGGAGGCTATTGTACATCTGTGTCCCATGTTCCCTTCTGACACCTCCAGTGGTAGGCAGGCAACCACCTATGTGATAGTTAGTGGGTAACATGTTTTGGAATGGGGTATGGTACTGCAGTATCAACACTGGTGTTCTGTCCATGCCTTGGTCACCAGGCACCTGTTGCAGTACATCTGCCCCCATGTCTCCCTCTCTCACTCTCTCTTCATATATATATATATATATATATATATATATATATATATATATATATATATATATACATATAAATATATATATCAATATATACATATATATATATATATATATATATATATATATATATATATATATATATACATATCTATAGACATTCATATCTATCTGTATACTTGTATGTATCTAAATTTATATCTATATATGTATTTGTATATTATATCTATATGTATATACATATTCTCTATCTATCTATCCATATATCTCTATGTATCTATACAGACCTCTCTGTCGATGTACATATATATACATATAGATATGTAGATATATATATATATATATATATATATATATATATATTTATATATATATATATATATATATATATATATATATATGTATATATATATATATATATATATATATATATATATATATATATATATATATATACACACACACTTCTTAACATCCATTGCTGTACATATACATGCACATGTAGGTACATGGACTGCCCACCTTTCATGGTGGGAATATCACTTCTGCAACAGTTGTGAGACATACCATTCTGTAATGATATTGCACACCGTTGTGCATAATGCATTATGCTGTCCTCAAGCAATATAGCTGTAGCAGGCCTCACTGGCTCAGTCCCACAGAAGTTCACCACCACATGACATATACCTGCACTGCATGCTGTTTTCAATGCCACACACTACAACCTACATTGATATGTGCACACAGCAACCTTCAACTACATATGTATGTCCAGCCTTCACTAACAGTTGCAGTATGTCCCTTGCCCTATGCACATCTTCATATACATATAGATACAGACTGCTAACACATATGGAGGGTTCACAGTATGCAGATTATTAGATTATGTAGTTTACATTACCTTTGTCTCTGACAACTTTTTTTGGATTGCTGACTTGCTAGCTTGCTGGCTGGCTGGCTGGCTGACTGACTGGCTGGCTGGATGGCTGGATGGCTGGCTGGCTGCCTGGATGGCTGGCTGGATGGCTGCCTGGATGGCTGGCTGGCTGCCTGGATGCCTGGATGGCTGGCTGGATGGCTGGATGGCTGGCTGGATGGCTGCCTGGATGGCTGGCTGGCTGCCTGGATGGCTGACTGGATGGCTGTCTGGATGGCTGGCTGGCTGCCTGGGTGGCTGGATGGCTGGCTGCCTGGATGCCTGGATGGCTGGCTGGATGGCTGCCTGGATGGCTGGCTAGCTGCCTGGATGGCTGGCTGGCTGGATGGCTGCCTGGATGGCTGGATGGCTGCCTGGGTGGCTGGATGGCTGGCTGCCTGGATGGCTGGCTGGGTGGCTGCCTGGATGGCAGGCTGGCTGCCTGGATGGCTGGCTGGATGGCTGGCTGGATGGCTGCCTGGATGGCTTGCTGGCTGCCTGGGTGGCTGCCTGGATGGCTGCCTGGATGGCTGGATGGCTGCCTAGGTGGCTGGATGGCTGGCTGCCTGGATGGCTGGCTGGCTGGCTTGGTTTTTCTTTTTTTTTTGTTTGTTTTATTTTGGTCTGTCTCTCTGTCTCTCTGTCTCCCTGTGTCTCTGTCTCTGTCTCTGTCTCTCTCTCTCTCTCTCTCTCTCTCCCTCCAGTTGCTGCAATGATATTATTGCATGTGTGGACTGGCAGTACAGGCTGCTTTTGTAGGTATCTGCACATGTGCATGTGATGGCCTCTGCACCAATTGGTGGCCAGCATTTACTAATTGCATGCAGCCTGCTGTGTGGTAATTGCAGTTCTCACTGTGATTTCAGGACACTGCTATAAAATGTTAGGTTAGGTAGGCATAGGCCTTTCAGTTTTGCAAGGTGGGGACCATGCTGGTTTGCTGTGGACACTGTTGTGTCAGTCAGAAGGTTGGTATGTCTCTCATATCTAAGGCTGTGTTTTAGCCACTGAATTGCATGTTGTACTGAAACCTGACTGTTGCTGTTTCCAGTTCACTTTTCTCAGTGTGTATGTTAACTCACACCTGCTAATGCTAACACTGTTTACATGGGAGTATGTACTTTCCTGTGGGAGTTGTGGATTAACTGGTATACAACAGTAGTTCTTGCAATGTGTTGCTATGGCTTCACTATTTTCCCCTTACATTCACTCCTTGAAGGCCTGATATTTGTCTTTACTGGAATGTGTTACTATGGCTTTCCTATTTTCCATTTACATTCACTCCTTGTAATGCATGATATATTTCTTTCAGCAGTAAGTTCTTATATGTTTGCTGTGGCTTGGTGGCACTGCATGCAGTCTAGTGAGCCCAAGGTCAGGGGTTTGACACTTACAAGAGTATTTTATTTTGCTGCTGAGCAGTACTAGGGCCTTGTATTTTGTACTAACAATTATGAATATCAGGCACATGCAGTGCTTGTAAACTGCTATACTGTCATTAGTTTGTTAGATGGCTACATCCGTTGATATTTCTGTGGTGTACTCCTACATGAGGGTGTGCTTGTGGGAGTAATTCTACAGCTATTCGCAGAGTGTGTAACAGCAGACAGGCTGATATGCCTGTGTATTTCTGACATTGCAGGCCTCAGATACTCTCAGGTATATATTTGACCAGCCTCAGGGAAAGGTACATATCAGTGGGATACACCTGTGATATATTTCAGATATTCTGCAGTTGTGACTGTGGGGTATTTTGAGCATATGTATTACTACACCATTTCTGACATGCAAGTAGTGTCTACTTTAACTTATTGACACTCACCATTACGTGGGATACCCCACCTTTCTGCCTACTGTTAGTACATTTCACAGGGAGTCAGTGGGGCACAGGTAACATTTTTTTGCAAATCAGGGACATCCCTGTAAATCAGTCACAGTTGGGAAGTCTGGCCTCATACCTATTCAAATATGGCAGTGTTTATCCTGCTCTGATACTGTGTGGGGTTTGTAAGTTGCTACTGTAACATTATTACCTCCTTGCATGGCTGTTTCTCTTATCACACTAATGTAATGCAATTCCACAAGAATTGCCAGTAAGGATTCAGGGAACAAGCTTTGTGTAATGGCCTTCCTATATTCCCTTTACATTCACTCCTTGTATTTCATGATATATTTCTTTCAGCACCAAGTTCTTGTATATCTGCCGTGGCTCAGTGGTAATTCATGCAGACTAGTGTTTCCAAGGTCCGGGGTTCGAGACTGACAGGGATATTTTATTTCGCTGATGAAAAGACTACAGGCCTTGTTATACAGAGTGACTAAGGCACTTTTAAGCAGTTGTAAGCGGGTTTGCACTGGTTTGCGCGATGCTTACACATGCGCACACTCGCTTAGCTAAGCACACACAAGCGCACACCCACTGACTACTGCTTAAAAGTGCTTACTCCCGCTAACACCTGCGCTAATTTATTTTAAAGAAAAGAAAATGGTGAGATAGGAAAGTGGTGAAAAAAGGGGCACACAGAGGGTAGGACAGTAGGAAAACAAGCTCAGGATGTGCAGGAAGGATGTAGGGAAGGCCCATAGCTGCCCATTTCTTTATCAGCAACAGCTGTGCATATGTGTGAAATTTGGTGTGAAATTTGAAACCTTCCACCCCTGAGAGAGGGGTGAGGACAACAAAATATGTTGTACTGCCAATTAGAATTATCAGTTTACATGTCCAGTGGACATGTGTGTGAATTGGGCAGCTATGTATGGGGCGTAATTTTTTTGTGGAAACAGAGTGCCCTATTTTATTTTTTTTTTCAGGTGAGAGTGGAATGTGAGGTACAGGAAGTAGGTATATTTGGGGAGGTAAGTTGGGGAGGTTAACAGACAAGACAAACAAGATGCATACAGGGGTGGAGTATGACACATGTGGGGGGTAAACACAAATGACGGGGATGGATGTTTGGATATCGCAAGCCCATGAGCCCACAGATGGCAACAGTGGAACTGAAATCCCCACCCATAGGCAGTTACCACTGCACCTTCACAGCCCAGGCCGGGGCTGTGCTGGGGGCTGGATAGGACAGGCAGGCACACCCGTGAGATTTGCCACCCTTGCCTCAAGCTGGCATAGGGGATCAGTCACAGAACACCTGATCTCACTACGCACCACAGACTGGACCCTATGGAGGGTGAGTGGAGGCTCTCCTCCGGCCACGCTTGCAGAGGGGGGACGAGCCCCATCCCCTGCAGCACTTCCACCTGAAGGTGGCACAGGGCCACCGGAGGAGGAGGTCCCGGCCTGGGCACTGGTGCCAGGTGCACTCTCCAACTGAGGTGGGAGAGGTGGGTCCACTGGAACCCGCCTTCCCTGTTGTCCTATGTTTAGCAGTATTTTATAGCATTTTGGGTTAGTAATAAACAACACCATTCAAAATTAGTTGTAACAGCATGCATCAGTTTTCCCATTAACCAAACATCCATGAATTCCGAACATTGAGCAGCAAGCATAACACATGAATATTTAGAACAACAGTGCACATTCCAACAGCATGCAGGGTTGATTGGTGGCAACAGGCCATCAGGTTTGGATATGTGAATGGGGCACATGCATCAACGTACATGCAGATATGTATGAACCAACAGGACAAATGTCCATGGGAATTAATTGTGAATACACATACCCGGTTTGGTGTGGAATGGCATCATTTGTGAAAATAGGGTAAGGTGGAGAAATTTTACATTAACAACTAAAACTACCTATACATATACTGTGCATTCCTAGTAGATGCAGATATATATCCCCTACATGTATTAGTACAGTTTCCTGTATGTAACCTTAGGAATGTTGGTGATGGGGATGTTACTGCTACATTAATATACATTCCATTTTTATTCATATATGTTCATATCTGGCTGTGTTCAGGTACAGCATCCTGCTACATTTGACTTATATGGGTCTAAACAACTGTGGATGTTCAGCATTTCATACAACCATACTATTTCCATAATGCAAGGGTACAGCAATGTATCCAATTTGTGGGACGGACACAGTCCATGTTCTGTATTTTATTTAACACATTACACTCTTTGGTTGTGGCTGTCTCATTAATTTCATTATGTCGTGACTGCAGTATACCTTTATTCCAGACTTATTACAGCTTTCTTGGTAGCTTCAAATTGTCTTTCTCACACTCTCTCAATTATTTTATATTTACATTTCAGAATGGTACTTAATTCTAGGCTTTATTAACATTTATTACTGGTTTACAACAACCCTTTCCAGTTGACTCACTTATTTCATATGGCAGAATTTACAAGGATGTATTTGACACTTGTCTATCCTTTGTTGATTGATTACCACTCATTTTCTGGCTGCAGCAGTTATCTGATATTACAATACAGGTGGAAACTCTATTTGAGACTTGTTTAATCTTTATTACTGGATTGCATTACACTCTTTTCCAGGCTGCATCACTTATCTAATCTTACAATACAAGCAGAATCTTTCTTCTAGGCTTATTTGACCTTTATTAGTGGGTTACAACACTGAACTCTTTTACAATCTGTCTCACTTATATTCTATGACAATACCAGCTAAATAATTACTAACCTGCCTGGTGGTGCAACCTCAGCAGCCTATCAGCATAGGCTCGCTGATTCGTGGAACGAACACCTGCAACTGTAATATAAAGGAAGTAATATTGGAACATACATCTCCATACTATAGGCTAGGATAGCATTTCTTACATACTTAATTACATGGATACTTAGTAGTGGGGCGGTGGGCATTTGGCGGGCCTCCTGGATCCAACGGTTCAGTTGGTCCTCCTCCCGTCGCTTCAGGTCCGCATGGTGGTGACGGACCTGTTCACCAGTCCTCGGAATGCCTGTGGCACTGGTGAGATCATGTGCCAACCAGTTCCACGCCTCTGTCTTGTACGCACCCCAGTGAACCTGGCCCTGCATGAGTTGTGCTTCATGATCATGGACTAGGAGCCAAACCATATATTTTGACTCCTCAACACCCCACCTTTGTGCTCTAAAGCGACTTCCCTCTCCTGCACCTGCCATCCTGACTGCAAATGGGTACCACAATCAGTTATGCTGTGTATTCCTGCCTATGGGGCTTATATATGCCGGTTTTCCCACACTTATCTGTGATTGGCCATTTTGGATATTTATCAGCTTAAAAAAACCTGCTTTGTCATGCTTCTATTTCCATTCATTCCTATATATATTCTAATACTGCATTTCTCAGTACAACTGTCATGGCTTAGTGGTTCAGTACTTTGACTATGGTGCACAGTATCCCAGGTTCGACCCTCGGCATTGCTTTTTTTATTTTACTGTCTAGACAGGCTAGGAGGTGTGTCTGTGTAAAGACAGCTTTGATACAGCTTGCCCAATGTTGCCCAACGGTAAGCTGGTTGGCGCGCTGCGCAGCTTCGCGCAAACGGCTTACGCTGGGTAACACGTTATTTAGCTATGAGCACTCATATTATGCTGGTTGAAGCGCTGCTGAACTACGGGCACTCATTTTAAGCATGTTAAAGTGCTGCTCAACTCCGGGCACTCATATTAAACCTGTTAAACCACTGCTCACCTGTGGGCACTCATATTAAGCTTGTTAAAGCGCTGCTCACCTATGGGCACTCATATTCAGCTTGTTAAAGCGCTGCTCACCTACGGGCACCCATATTCAGCTTGCTAAAGCCTTGCTAAGATATGGGCAATTATGATCCTTTTTTTATATTTTATTATGTCGGATTTCTTCAAAAATACATGGCCCATTTCATTACATTTTACTTAAATTATAGTTTTATATATATATATATATGTATGTATATATATATATATATATATATATATATATATATATATATATATATATGTGTGTAAGGGGATTGTTTCATGCTTATTTAAATAAAAATGGAAAATGATGTTGTGGGGGCTGGAACCGTGACTACCTCCTCTTTGGCCAATGTCTCTACCACTACGCTATTGTTACTTGGCTTAATTTGCATATTTAGATCTTATATGCTTTTCAATGTCTGCTAACTGTGGCTGAGCCGAGGGCATACCCACGCAAATGAGCGCAACTATGGGCAAACATTTTGGAAATTGTAAAAAAAAAAAAATTAAACTGCTATTTTTACATTTTACATTACAGTTGGGTTTATAGTCTGTGAGGGCATGTGTGGTGTTGTGTTCCTTGACATTTCCGTGGACTCGCTTGTGGGTGTTTACTTTCAGGACTCTGACTCTTCTGGGGGCACGTCCCTTTGCAGAACTCGGCATTCGGACACGCCCCCTACTTTCCTACATGGACAGTGTTAGCCTATGGTATGATTCAGCATGCCCTCATGAATATGCATGGCATGCTGACATCATACCGTTAGATTGCAGCCTCTGTGTAAGACATATTAACTCTTAAACTGAGGTTTCGTGAATCCGGCCCTATATGTTCATAGATGGCCAAATTGAAGAATGTTTTTTGACTGGTTGCATTACTAATCAAATCAGGCATTTTTTGGTGGTATCTGCTCCTAAAATTAGCCGTATATTTGGGCAGCCCAAAATACATAAAGATTTAGATAATCCGCCTATGCATCCAATAGTAAGCAGTAGTGGAAGTAAAACCAAAACATTAGCCATTTATGTAGACAAACATCTGCAACCAATAGTGGTAGAAAATGAGACATAAATTAAAGATTCCTTTGATTTCAAAAATAAAATTAAGGAACTCAGAATTAGTGAAGATGGCTATCTTGTTACCCTCGCTATAAAGTCATTATATACTGTCATTTCTAACAATTTGGGAATGGAAACAATTAGGTTTGAACTTATTAAGGCTAAAAACTTTTGCATTATACAGTTAGTCTTATAATGGAAATGCTTGATTTGATTTTGAGTTTTAATTTCTTTGAATTCAATGGAAATCTATACAAACAAGTGAACAGAGTAGCTATGGGTGCAGCAATGGCCCCTAGCTATGCAAATATTTTTATGCAAGGATGGGAAAGAGTTCATATTTATGAAAGTATTTATATGCAAAATATTACATTTTATAAATGGTTTATTGATGACGTTTTTCTTATTTGGAGAGGTGATGGAATAGACTTGTTTTTGAAGTATCTAAATGAAGTATGTTCATATTTAAAATTTATGTCAGTTTATAACCAACAAATTATCAATTTTCTAGATTTAAATATCTATAAGGAAGGCGGGGGTCTGTGTACTTCTATTTTTAAGAAAAAGGTTCAGAATAATTCCTATCTACATTATGATAGTTTACATCCAAAAAAGATCAAGAATAATATTATTAAGAGTCAGCTAAAAAGAATAGATAGATTAACTGACAAGGAGAGTGATTTTATGAGAGAAAGTGAGGCTTTATGCATCAATTTTGCGAGCAGAGGCTATCCAAAGAGTGTAGTAGTGGAAGCCCTTAAAGAGAGTCAATTTCTTAGAAAAAAAATCAAAAAGTGTCTGAAAATCAGAACATCAAACAAAGTTTTTATTTTACATTTGTTAACCGGGCTAGTCTAGCTGGATATATTTCCATTTTCAGTAGAGGCCCAGAGAGAAAAGCTCCAGCAAAATAAAAAAATTAAAAATGTTGTTACATGGTAAATAAAAGGATTTTAAAAAGTAAAACAAGTAATAATAACATACTGAAGATATTTACACTTGAAAGAGTGACAAAAAATGTAGCAAAAAAATTAAAAATGTTGTTACATGGTAAATAAAAGGATTTAAAAAAGTAAAACAAGTAATAATAACATACTGAAGATATTTACACTTGAAAGAGTGACAAAAATGTAGCACAGTAAGATTTTGCACTCCATGCAAGTTTTTGAGAATCCACTGGACTGTATTTATGCTGCACTGCTTTCTTGCACGGGATCTGAATTTTTGGCTGCACTGTCACTTTTAAACTGTAACATTGACTTTGAATTCTATAGTCTATAAAACTAGCAAAACAGCAATTAATATCTGTAAATGCTCTTTTGTCTCTGTATCAAGATATTACTTAAGCATTGCAATGCTTTACTACCATAATTCAAAATTCTTAACAATGACTGCTTAAAAAAATCATTTGCCAGATCTGTAACTGTAAACTATTTATTCTGTGAATTAACTTGACTCTCATTTCAGGTATGCCTTACACAACATGTGCTTCCAGAATGGTAAACACATATACCAAATTTAAATCTAGTACTATCTTGAAACTGTTATCATTATTCTTATTGGGCATAGAAGCAATTGAAATTTCCTTTCCAGTCTGTCTTTGCTTTTGTGAGAATAAGATACTGCTTCTAAAAATCTGGTAACTTAACTACCTGTGCTTCAGCTGTGGTAGCAAAACTGGAATTTATTTTATCTTTAACCCATGAATCTGCATGCTCCTGTTGTCACCAATTTTTCAAATTATGTATATCAGTTGCACAATCTACTGCACACAAATACTTACAAGTGCCATCTGTGCGTACTACTGTACATTCTGTAACATTTCTACTTTTCCATAAAATCTTGTTACTGAAGTCTAAAACAACATATAACTCGGAATATGTCCATACCTAGTACAGTACTGTTACACTCAGATATGTTTACTACTGTAACCTTTAACTCTCCAAATCCTAACATAACTGCACTCTTGTCCTCTAGTAGAGGTCTATTTGTAACTGAAATTAATGTCTGTATTAATCCGTACATTATTCCATAATTTCTTTTCTGTAAACAATGAAATATTGTCATTTCTCTCATCCTTAAACAATGACACATAAATAATCTGGTTTGGTGCTGGACTGCCACAGAC
Organism: Protopterus annectens; assembly: GCF_019279795.1. Classification (NCBI taxonomy): domain Eukaryota; kingdom Metazoa; phylum Chordata; order Ceratodontiformes; family Protopteridae; genus Protopterus; species Protopterus annectens. The sequence goes on from NC_056745.1 coordinate 862,448,387, forward strand.
TTTATAGATGAGCTGAAAATCCTTTTTAAAGAACAAGCAACAACACTGACTTGAGCTATAGTATGCATTTCTTCTTTATTTTGCCCCAAAATACTAGTAATAATATTGATTTGAGTTATGGTATGCAATTCTTCATTTTGCTCTGGTGTCTGTTTATCATTTACATTGGTGTTTACTTAATCAAATTGATTAAAATCTGCACTCTGATCCCTCTTATCCCCACTCAGAACAATATTTGCATTGGCTTCTGAAAACAATAAACTAGAATTTATTACATTTTGAACATCTGTATTTGAATTAATGTGAACTACAGACATTGCAAGTGTTTGCTTTATGTTTTTTCTGGACATCTGCATGTTACATACACCGACTGTATTTACATCTGTATCTGCAATACTGTGACTTAGCTCTGTATTTTGAATCACATGTGCTGTAGCATTTACACTGATTTCTGAAGACTGTAAACTAGAAGTTGCTACAATTTGCTTCTTGTTTAAACCTGAAACCATACTGACATTATGAGAAAGTGTGTTCATTATTTTACACATTACAGTGTGCTGCTGTATTTTAACACTTTTGCATCCAGAGAGATTTTAGATTCTTGAACTCACTGATATCTAAATGAACATTTCTGAAACTCAGTTTTTAGACTGCTTTATACAATTTTTAACTTTAAACGACACATTTAGTGGTGCCTTTACTGTAGAAGTACTGTTTGACATATCTATCCAGTTTACATTTACTGATGCCTTTACTGTAGAAGTACTGTTTGACATATCTATCCAATTTACATTTACTGATGTATTTAAACTTTTCTGAAATTTACCACCTGATTTAACTAAAAACACAGTTGATAAATATGAATGTTTACATAAGGAAAGTTGAAGTTGCATTGAAAAGGTGGTCAGGCATCTCACAGCTTTTACAAACTCCCTCTTGCTAGAACTTCCTTGGCTCTGTGATGTCACACTGGAAGTCTGTCATCTGCTTTGGAGATGGTGAAGTTTTCTGATACATTCCTTTTAACTGGATAATGTCTTTTATACTGGTATCTTGAAGAGTCTGAAGTTCTTTGAGAATTTATTGTAGATTTGCTGAAGTAATGTTCTGAGGGAACACTGCTGCTTTGTAAAGTACATGTGCTCTGTCTGCTGATGGATTTGTAAGGTTGCTATGAGGTTTTGGGGCCATACTTTAACTGCAAATATTGTCCATCAATGGTAGTTCACCTTTGTAAGAATTGAAAGGACTCCAGAAAATTAGAACAAACTGGAAATAACTGAAAGAAACCAGAATGAGACTAGAATGAATGTCTTTATCTTTAGTTACCCAGAACTGTGCTGAACAGGTTCCACTCTCTCCTGCATGTGCCAAATCTTCTTGTAACATTCAGAATAAAAGTCTGCTTACACTGTAGTTTGGTTAAGAATGTTTTATTATGTACAGTGGAGGTAGATGTCAACAATATCTGAATCAAATCTTCCTGTCTCTAATAACAGTGCTAATAAACTAAAATAGGTTGCATTATTATTATTATTATTATTATTATTATTATTATTATTATTATTATTATTATTATTATTATTATGTCCATAGCTTCTGCACTCATTATACTCAGAATTATTTCTTTTCTCCTGAATAGTACAATTAATATTCTGGAATGATGTATATTTGTCCTGACTTCTGCACTCATCCTCTTCTGTATGTACCAAACTTCTGAGGACTGCACTGCCATGACTGTCTGCATATCAGTCCAAACAAACTAACTCACTGTCTCTGACGTATCTCCTAATAATACCAAAACCCTACAAATTTCTACATGCTTCTTTAACTTTTGTTCCCAAGCCTGTTTGTACTTAATGTACTGCACATTTTATTCTTACCAGTATTTTTGACTGAAGGTTATGGAAACATTCCTTTTTGTTGGATCTGCATGTAAAATGTAAAATGAAGATATTTGTCTGCTTAATATGGTTGCATTTCTAGTACTATGCAAAGAGAATACTATATTTATGCCTAATAAAATACATTTCATTTTATGCTTATTATGTGGCATAATATGTGTTTCTAATGTTCCAGACAACTCAGAAAACTACATGCTATTTTAGTCAATGTCAAGTCGGCAGTCATAAAATTCCAAAAAGTAACATCTCAAACTATCACTATTGTCAGCAAATATGACATGTCTATAAAAAAAATGATGCATGCTTAGTTAACTGACCCTCCTACTAAATTTGCTGTTAGGACTAAAGTTTGAGAACCAGTGCCTGAATTAATTAATGAATGTACTAGGATTTCAAGTTGCCAGTTTGAACCTAGTTTAATTTAATTTGATTAAGTAATAAATTGATTACCTGACATAAAAATTGCCTTGGTCAAGTGGATGCCACTGTATGTAGCTGAAAGAGAGTCTCTTGTATTGGCAAAACAATTAAGCTAATGTCTTTTGCAAGTAACCAGTTTTATGTTTCATTAAAGTTGGTGTCTCATCTCATTCTTCCACCTGTATTGTAGTTTGCCACTTAACCTTAAAAACAAAATAAAAACCTAACACAAACTGGTGTCAGAAGTGGGATGTTCTGAGGGATATAGGATGAGTTAAACAACCACCATTATTGTATTTGAGGGAAAGAAAAAATGTACCTAATAAGAGTATGAATCTTCCTGTGGCTTGTCCATAAAATCCTGTAATGAAAATGCTAAGTAATATGGCTCCTATAAAAGCCTTAGCAGATTTAAAATTAGATAAACAGACAAAAAATAATGCTGGGATATGTGCATTTCAATGATTGTTTTTCACAGCATTTAAATCATTCAACTGATGAGCTCACAAAGCAAGTCTGTAAACTACAAAAAATATAAAGCACATATGCATCAACATCACTTAGAGACAGATGCCTTAGAAAAGACAAGACAATTTATTGAGGAAACAATCAGTGAAATTGATTCATCAGCCGAAGCAAAGAAAATGCAGAGGGCTAGGAAAACCTGCCTCACAGGCTACAGGCTATGCACTAATTTGTAGACAAAATTTAAAATCAGCCACATGGAATGGCAATTGTCATTCATTATTTAATGAGTGTAAAGTGTAAAATAATATAACTTATAAGGTATACTAACAACAGAGACACACCCTGTTAAAGAAGAGGGTGTTTGTATTGAAAATGAGACCCAGTCACACAAGATAATAAAAATAATGCAATGTAACCAAAAAGAACTTTCAAAGCTGATCCAAACTTATAAGCAAAAGCCAGGAGAAATACTTTAGACTTGGTTTCACTGGGTTTTAGATTCTGGAGGCAATGCAGTTTAAATTAAATGGGGAAAATGCATAAATGTGTTTGTTTAGTGTTCCACCCACACTTAAAGCAGATAATTAATGCAGCAGACCAACACAACCTGACAGTTCAACCCATATGTGTCCCAGCTCTAATAGTTCTGTTAAATAAAGGTATTTTGAAAGGAAGAACCATAAACAACACAGCAGGACCTTCAGTGTAGCACTGCTTTGATAACACAGTCAAAGCTGTAGCTCACATTGCAGCTAAGTCTGAACTAATTTATATTGCCCTACTAAAATATATCATGAGCATTCAGCACTACCAGCTCCCTGGAGGCCATGCCAAAACATGACAAATAATGAAAAAAACTGTTGCTGGTCAGTAAACCTGAACCAACTGTGAGTCAATGGTTCTGTGTCAGTAAAACAGAGTGATTTATCTTAACAAATCATTGTGACTGTGAATTATAAAGAACTAAACAGTGTTGCTCCACTGCTTGCTGAACTGTATCCTATGATTGTGGGCTTGACAAATGCATTTTTCTCCAATCCAATAGCTGAGAAGAGTACAGCTAAATTTTTCATTCACTTAAAATGAGAGACGATATACTATCTGATTTTTGTCTTAAAGGTATTTGCACATTCTGTTAGTTTGCCACTGACAAGGAAATTAAAGTGCAACTAAATAAAGTGACTGTATTTCATCACATCAATGACATTGTGATTACAAGTAAACAATTTAATGTGGACATTAATTTACAAACTGTAATTTATACTGGAGAGCGCAAAATACTTCAATATTTGTGATTACTTTAGGTCTATGTTCATTCACTGAATAAAGCTAACACTAAACGGCTAATAATCAAAAGTTAAACCTCGAATGTTAATATTACCAAATACATTTATTTTCTAAAGTAAAATCATAAGATGGCCATAGCTGGCCAGCATCACAAATGTCCAATGATGCTGTACACCTTGTCAACCAAGGTGGGAGGCTCCATCACCCACACCCCTTCAATGTAGGGAGTTGTGTTCCCAACATCCCCCAACTATATATACCAATGCTGAGATAGCACTACAGTGGGGAACAGAGCAAATTTCTAAAAGGGTTTGTTTAGCTTACCTTATGCATTATGGTACTTCCTGGTTATTTGACAACTATGGCTATCTGATGATTTCATTCTTGAAGATAAGCATCTTTGGTAATATTAACATTCTAGGTTTAACGTTTGAGTATTAGCCATTCGATGTTAGTTTTATTCGATGAAGGAACATAGACCTGATTACTTCCAAGGCCATACTGACATAACACATAACTAAAAATATAGGCATCACCCCTACTTGCAACAAGCTTTGTGAAAAAATACCAAATAATGTGTTCTAAATCCTGGAAGACCACTGCTGACAGTGTATCAGACATAGAAGCTGTCACATTCCCATAAAATGCCTACTTCAGAGCGTATTTTTAATTAAAAAAAAATTGCACCACTGAGGCTGTTTTGCCTTCAATTGTTTTGTATGCCATGGACAAAAAAAATCAACTGCATTGAATGGACTGCAATATCTAGTATGCCATGGAGAACAAATCAGATGAGGACTGGAAAAAGTGGTAAAATAAAAAAAAAACATTTGTAAAACACTAAAAAGTGCTGAAGATTTTCAACGCAAACCATGACATGTTTAAATAACTGAACCTCCTACAAAATTTGCTATCAGGATTCACACTCAAGTTTGATAATCCATGCCTGGATTAATTAATTAATGCACCAGGATTCAAGTTGTCCACCTGAACATGGTTTAATTTATTTTGATTAATTAATTTACTATTTGCTTGATAAGAAAACTGCCTTGGACAAGCAGATATCACTGTATATATTTAAATGAGGGTCCCTCATACAGTTGGCAAAATAACTAAGCCTATGTCATTTGTAAGGAATGTTTTGTTAAAGTTGTTACAGCTTGGTATCTCATTTCATTCTTCTGCCTGTATCTTGCCACTTATCCTCAATACCAAAATAAAAACCCAAAACATGGCGCAAGTACACATGTTCCAGGAAGTGTAGTTTTACATGTTAGTAATGCAGTCTGTTGTCATACCAGTAGTCAAGGTAGATATTCCCATTGATGCCACATTATCAAATGGCCAGAATAGTACTTTATTTTTAGGTATGTATGATTTGCCACTAATGTCATAGATGGCAGATAAATTGTTACCATACAAGCAAATTATGTTGTACACTGTCAGTTGCATAGCATCTATTCTATAACATTATGGTGTTTAAGATGTTAAGATAATAGTTTACTGTGAGTGTAACATGTATGTTAGGAAATACTTATTGCCCTAATACTTCAGGCAATTTGCAATTGTGTCTCTTATTTCAAAAAACACAACTGCCCATATAGGGAATGTTCAATATAAAGGCATATAGGTGTTAGACCTGCAGTATACAGCATTAGCACTTAGGCTGCACGTTCATTAAATGGGAGCACCACAGGGCTGATTGCATATATGTTGTGGTCATATACTTTCATGGACTTCTGCATATACCTCAACATGTTAAGAGGCTAATGACTACTTTTATGCTGCTACTGCATTCAGTCACCACCCCCACCCCCAGAAACTAGTATGATAACAATTGTATTAGTGATTTGTGTTTTTTGTACTTAACAGTACTACAGTTAATTGACAAACTATGTCACAGCTGCAGTCTCCATTACAGCTGTACATTGTTCACACTTGAACTGTATTAAAAGCAGCGGGCCTGGTGATATCAATGGATATTTAACTGCAGGCTCAAGAAGGATTGTGTAGGTAAATTCAGTCTTAAAGTTTTGCATTGGAGAGGTTAAAGGGTTTTGGTTCTGTTTTCAAATCTTTCTAATTTCTCCAGCTATTGCAAACAAGTTTTAGCAGGGGTTGCATTTGCTCTTTTGAGTATTGTACCCACAACAAGGTATCTCTTTCTTTCTGCATGTGTGTGACACACTTCATTAATGTGTGTCTTTCATTGTAGACACTGTATAGACTGTATAGTTCAGCATGTAAATACATTATGTAGCAAGCAGGGACTTTTGTGGGTTCAAGTTTCCTATGGGTTGTATATTGTTGTCTCCTTCATTCTACAAATGCGTGACACACACACAGACACATCATTAGTATATATTTCACTGGATGCATTTTTTCTTAGACTGCTAATGTAGCTCATCATGTAAGTGCATTATCTTTAACATATAGGTGCCTGAAGTCTGTGGATTCAAGTCCCTCATGAGTTGTATGTTAACACATTATTGCAGTGGAGTGAGTGCTTCATGACCATTGCATTACAGCACACATAAAATAATCATACTCAAGTTATGCTTTACCTTCCTTTTTTCACTGCTTTGTACTTCTCTTTCCCCCATCCTCTTTCTTGCTAGCTCTTCTTTTATATACTTTTTTTTGTTTCTCTAAATTAATTTTATGTTAATATGCAGCAACATCCAGACCAACACCTCTGCCATCATTTGGGCTTATCACACTACAACCTGTAACTACTACACCACTGTTACCAATACAACATCCATTTGTGTCCCCAGCTGCCACTGTCACCGCCACACTCCTTGCAGAATCTGCAGTAGCCACTGCTTCTTGCCAGAAACTGTGAGAGTTGAGTTGAGTCATATGTCACCTGGAGGCAATTGTAGGAAATGACAGGGGAATTACTGATAGTCATTTGGATGCCTACATTGGCTGGCAGGAGACCCTCTTCCAGCAACTCATAGATTTGTGTTCTTGCCCTGCACTGGTATTACCATAAAGCTAGGGTCCAGTGGTAAGGGAGCACAGAGTAAGGAATGATCTCCAGCTGGACTACAGCAAGCAGGCAGGGATGGCAGCTGCATACCCATCCTAGCCTGCATCCCAGTGACCCCCTCCTTTTTGTGTAAATGCCTACCAATCCATGCCTGACCAAGTCTTGCCATCCACTTTGTCTTTCTTCTGTGTGTCTTATGCCTCCTTTTTTGTTGTCTTCCCCACTCCTGATTATGCTGGCATCTCCCCCTGTCAGGTCTTGCTTTCTATGTTTGTTTATGTGTTCCTGCTACTTACCCTAACCATATCTTCTCCATTTTATCTTCTCTTCATGTGTACAAAAATGGGCTACTGACCAAATAAAATATTTTCCCTCTTTCCCCACCTGCATTATGCTCATTCTGTATTTTTTTATTTTATGTTCTACCATCATCTTGCTTCTTTCTTTCACCTGTTCCCTTTCTTCCCATTTGATAGATTTCATTGTAGATCAATAGATCAGCACATATTCTTTATGGCTGTTTAAAGATGCCACATAACTTCTGCATCTTATGGCTTCTGTGCACACTAGATCGCACGCATCATCATAATGGTATGCATTCAACAAATTAACACTGCTGCTGCTCCTTACATTTTCCTGTGGGCAAACAGTATAACGTTATGTTCTTCCCACAGTTCCTACTGCACCTATGAGTGCGATATTTCATGAGTTGCTTTCCTCAAAATCTTTTTTTTTTCTGTGTATTCATCCTGCAAAGGTGCTTATTGTGCTCACACACTATAAATAGAGGAAGCTGGCCACTAGCACTCTTGCACCCTTTCTAAATCCCAGGGTTGGTCCCAAGAGTTAATAAACATTTTTTTTCACAGTACTAGATGCAGACAAGGTGTTCTGGCAAATAAAGTCAGAGTAATAATATTCTAAATTATAAGAATTTAATGCAGCATTAGGAAGGGATGCAGATTCTTCCAACTTCTATTTGGTATTTTGTTAGCACCAAGATATTTCAAAGAACTTGTAATCATGTCATTGGAAACATGCAAGATGGTGGAATCATAACTGATGATTTAATAAACCAAAAAAACACCAACTGGAAACAGGTAATTTATTATAAAACTGGTTAGCACTTTTTTCTCATTATTACAAGACTTCCTCAGAACCCCGATGATCTATTATTGTGGAATTAGATGCATAAAAGAGTGTAACAAGAGACTGATACAATTGTTAAAATAATAAAAAATGCATCATTTCAAGCTTAATAAGAGTAAATGTAAAATCAGAATAAGAAGTCTGAAATACATGGGAGTCATATTTTAATATCAGAACATCTAAAAAGTTCATTATTAAAATGCTCTTGAATATGTGAACATTGATGTTTACGTAACTAGCCTATGACAGGCATAGTATAAAGCTAAGCTTAACCTACAGAGATCAAAGTAAGAAATGAATGCTCTTCATATATATATATATATATATATATATATATATATATATATATATATATATATACTTTAGCTTTAAAAAGAAGATGATATATATATGGGGTTTCCATCTTTAAATGCTAATCAACCAGCTACAGTGATTAACATAATGCAGTATATAGACAGTCCAGAGAATTCTGCTTCAGTATTGACTTCAAGTAGTTTAGATCACATCGTCTGTCTGTGCATTATTTATTATGCCTGCTGAACTACCAAACCCCTTTAAGCAACAGTTTTCCTATGTAAAGATTTTTTTTAATTGGAATGTAAGTTTCCTCCACACCTTCACATAGAGATCCACTTCCTGGACCCTCCTAGAACAGTAAAACTTACTGCAAAATTATAATATTTCCCTGTACTTTACAGTAATTGACACTGGGAGCCAACTTAATGGATCCCAGGTCAAAAAAGGTTACTTACAAAACTAAATGAATATCTTATCAGAACTACTTATGTTCTGTGTATCCTACAAGCTTGATGGAGGGGAGCTGTGATTGCTTATTTTTTTCTTTATCTTTTTCTTCTCTCAACTCACTGACCATACAGTACATGGGTCAATTTGTTCCCTGAAAAGGATGGATGCTGTTATGAATCTGCAAGGAGAGAGCCTGCTTCAGGGGAACTGTCATCTAGGCAGACTTCAAGGAGGCTTGTTCTCCTCTGGCACCCCTTCAATGAAAAGCATTTTTCAGGTATGAGTTTAGACCCTCTCCCTGGTAGCATCATGCACACCTATGTCATTGTATTGACTACCCAACACTCACTAGAAATGAGGAATGCTCTTTCAGATGTACCAGGATGGCATCCTGGTGATGGAGGGATTTTTTCATTTATGAAACTAACTACTTCCCAGCTGTGTGCACTTGCATCACTGCAGGGACTGCGTAATGCTTGCATTGTGTTCATGCATGCACAATCCCTCACATGCTGGGACATATGTTATCATTACCTGCTTGGTCAGCCACAGTGACATCCATCCTGGATCATTTCCTTCATTCTGTGCTTCATGTTTCATAGCACCAGACATACAGGCATAGTCAGCTGGGAAGCTACCTAAGTTCATCCCTCCCTCCCTCCCTCACAGAATAGGCACCCACCATCCTCCCTGCTAGCACCGTTAGACATCCAAGTCACAAGACAAGTCAGGTGTGATCCATGTCATTGTCAGGGTTTTATCCCTCTGTGTCACCAGAGTAGCTGAGGTGACCTGTGTTTGCTAAAGAAAACAATGACTGTTCAAGTTCTGCTCAAAACAACTCAATCACAGTAGTACTTGTAGCACATATACCTGAGCTTGCAATGTTACAAACAATTGACAATATTTGAAAAGCATTTTCTGCTGAGGGAAGCCCATATGCTCCTATACTCCTTTATTCTCTTTTCAAGAGTGCTGTGAATGGGAGAAACAGCAATAATGGACTGAAAGGCAATGAAAGAACAAAAAAAAAAAAACAGACTCTCTCCCTCTCTCACATTTCCTTTCACTCTCTCATTTTTTTCTCTTGCTTTTTCTCTCTCAATCTCTTTCTGTCTGAATCTCTCTGCACTGCAAATTGAGTAGCAAGACATCACTCCTAAGTGAAGTAAGCTGTAGCACATAAACAATGCCACCAGTTTGACCTACTATGCTTAAAAGTAGTTGTAATATGTGGTAGTTTGAATTATACAATGACTGGCCATTAATATTAAAAAACAAGCATCCTGACTGGCCAGCACAACCAGCGTGCCTGTTGTAAATTGGAGACTATACCAACAGGAAAAGGTCCGGTCGCCAGGACTTTTTCCCGTTAGTAAGTCTCATAATTTTATTACTTTTCTTTTTTTTTTAACTAAAAAAAGAAACCGGGAGATGGCACAGACAAAAATAAAATGATAATCGGGTAAGTTCTACAAAATTACAGAAATGTACCTGATTATCATTTTATTTTTGTCTGCCCCAGCAATCCCAAAATTAAACATCTCCCTATTTCTTTTTTTACTTTTTTTTTCATTTTTAATTAAAAAAAAAGCAATGGAGATCTTCTATTCTCCATTGCTTCCTCTACACAGCTCTGATGTACTGCGTAAGCATGAGAATACAAGTTCCATATGCATGTGCAGTACATCAGAAAAAGCCCCATGATAGTGGAAAACCACAGAAGGGCACCACAGAGGTATTATACAAAAACATTATTTAAGAAAAGTAAGTTTTTTTTTTTCTTAAATAATGTCATTGTATCATAGCAATAACCCACGTCTGGGTGTGGGCAATACTAGATTTACCCACGGTTATCTTTGTTTGGTCACTCGAGCTTTGCCCTTGTGACCAAACCACACCAACCGTGGGTAAATCTAGCATTACCCACACCCAGACATGGGTTATTGCTTAAAGAACTAACTGACAAGAGCAGAGCCAGCAACACAATCCAGTAAACGTTTGCTAAAAATCAAAATAAATAACAGAAAAATGAAACAGATCCTTTATCCAGTGATTATTGATCATAATGAAGTTAGGTACCACAAAAAATTATAAAAACAAACTTGATAAGTGCATGGGCAACAGAAAATAACAACACTTGATAACAGCATTCATTCTTCTTGAAGGCTAATAGGTCATAAGCTTGACAGCAAAACCATCATACTGCATATTTGTCATTAATGGAAGTTAGTGTACTTACTGAGATTGTACTTAATTGTGTATTTGTATGCGTACTGCAGAAAAAGATCTGCTGTGTGACTGAATCATTTCCTTGTTAAGCCCTTTGAACATTATTGTTTGAACATTATTGTTTCATCCGGCTGTACTTTTACTTTGGTTTGACTGTTCTCTTGAGTTAATTTGCTTTCACTCTTTGAAGTTTCTAAATAATTTTCCTCTGAGCACTTTCTGTTGTTAAGCTTTTACATGATACTCTCAATGAGGAGTTTTCTCACTGTAATCTCATTCAGCTAAGTTGTCATGATTCTTGTATTTTTTTATCATATGTGTCTATTAATATGGAGCTTCCCTAAACCTAGCACTTACTTGTTTTTGGAACACAATAATCAGCATGCCCCTTTCTTACCAGGAGATACACAAATATACAAGAACCTTTTCTATATAATTTCTCTGTGTCAAACAACAATTAATTCAACAAATTGCCAAGAGCCAGCCATATGAAAAACAAAGGCCTTGAATTGACTTTCCAGTCAGTAACAATTTTCTGGATAACGTTCACAATTCATTTAATACAATCATAGTGTTTATGCTATACTTTTTAACCTACTCACTATTTCTCACATGCAAATCTATTTTCTGTAGTTGGATTTTCAGCAGAAGTCATGAGTTCTGTATTTTAAAGTAAGTAGCAATCAGCATAACCATACTGAAGAGTTAGAGTGAAGTGTTTATAAAGGCATTTGTTTCCTCAGTTAGGAAGTATTGTGTTTAACTTGGAAGAAGATATGCATCCTCCTAAATGCAAAAGGAAACAGCTGCTTGAGCTATTACTGCAGTGATTGTATGCAATGCAGATGCTTTATTTGTCTTCATTTATAAATGAATAATTAGGGGAAACACTTTGACATAACAAATTAACAAAAAACAGCAACAGGAGAAAACAACACACTGTTAAACAGTGTTGAATTATGCAACATTGTTTGAACTGTTTTTGCCCAGTCAGATATTTATGTCCCTAAATTCAGCATATCTTGATATCCATTTACTTATGCCAAAAGCTTAAATAGTCTTATATACTTTGTCTGTGTTTTATTGGTATCCTATCTGCAGGAGAAATTCATAAACCTTGCTTCTGGGTCTACTCGCTAAAAATCAAGGCTGTAGCTAGTGTGATGGCACAGAGGGGAAAAATCCATACTGTGGCTCAGGTTACCCTGATTCTATTAGTAGCTCAGGTATCTGACGTGCTGTTAGGGGAAGGTGAGTGTGCCCTTACTGGGGTAGAGGTGAGAGAGGGCATGCACTTGTAGCACAATGTCACAGACTGAGTTCCCTGGTGAAGACTGGGGAAGCAACAGCACACTGTTGCCTGAGGGTGAGTGGCCAGGGCATCCTGCTGATGAAATCAGCTCCTTCAGAAGTGAGAGGAAGTTCAGTGCTGACATACATTTCCCATTCCACCATCTTGGTGTTACTGGATTAAAAGTGGGGGTTGTGAAAATAAATCAGAAGCAAACTACCCATTACTTATCCTGCACCCCTTCCGCCTAAAAAAAACACCAAATATCCTTCAAATATTGACTCCCTATCATCTTAATTCAGCTTTGCCTCCAACTTACTTCTTTCCCACCTATATCTTCTTTTTTACATAAACCTGCTAAGCCCGATAGTAAAGTAAAAAAAAAATAAAAAAAATAATGATATTAATGAAAACAGAATGCCCACTCCTTCCCAATGCATTACTTCTTGAACAACTTTTTATAATAAATGTGAAAAAAATAGTAGTATAGACTGACTGTTTCATAGGCTAGAAACAGGCTGTTGATTGTATAGAGCATTTGTAGTCTACACACCATAATTACCACTCTTTACTCTACAATTTCAGTAGGGATAGAGATCCATTCCTGGGGTAAATGTGTGATTATCCATCCACACTTGTATGTTGGGTATGAAGATGATTAGGGAGCTTTACTTAAAATAAAGGGGGAGTCTGTCCCAGAGAAGGGGATTTCTTGATTTCTTTGAGAATGATATCTGTCTCACTAGCATGTTCTGTTTATGTTACAGTGGATGCTAAGTTCTTTTCAGGCGGGTGCTCATCGTGATACATGTTTTGTAATTTGAGGACTAGAAGACAAGAAAGAGTTCACCAATTTTAACACATATATGCAACACAATCAGTAAGCTACTCATCAGTCAATCAGACAACAAATTAAATAAATACAGTTATATGCAAATATAAGCAACATAGAACAAAATACAATTCCATGTAAGGCAGCTAATGCTTGGCATACTTTATAATAACACAGTTGTGATGCTAATGGTTGTCTACCATGGGTTAATCACTTTTAGAAGGAAACTAGGGCAATGTGAATCATCTTAGTGATAGTACTTCACTAAAGTGCATTTATGTCATACATTGAATTGATGGTCTCAAGTGAGACATTTTTGGATATTCTGTGCATTCCTGAAAAATGCAATGAAGATGATGATGAAGAAGATGTGATGAAGAGGATATCAGAGATGCAATGACAATGATGATATTGACAAAGATGAAAATGTAGATGATGCAGGTGATGATGGCAAAGATGATGTTGACTAAAATGTTGACTATGTGTGCTGAAGATGAAGATGTGATAACCGTGATGAAGGCGATGAAAATGTGATGACATTGCAGATAAATATGTCAATATTGATGAAAATGAAGGTGACGTATTTATGTGGTGAGAGCACTACATGCTACAGAAAACATATATCCATTACAAACTGTTAGTTAAACTATTGTATTATCAAAAGACCAATGACATTGAATCAGGAAGTGACTGGACAGCTGTTCAATTTGCAATAAAAACACCCTTACCTTTGCTATACCTAATAAGATTAATCAACTGAAGTAACTAAAGTAAAAACAGCACATTTTATCATAAAGCTTACTTCACATAATGTAAGCACAATTACAGTTAAAAGAAATGTTAAGAAAAAAAAACATGCATATGATCTTTAAATCTTCCTTAACAAATATGTCTGACTGAATCTGACAGATGATATTCCTCCCATTGTACAGTTTTTTTCCCTACCAGTTTCCTTTCTGACAGACACAAATGAGCAAGCATAAATGGTTGAAGTATATGTAATAAAGCTGACATATTGCACTCATGGATTGATATCTACAGGCCTTACATAGTCACAGTTATACAATTCACCTGATTAGAAGCATACTGTGACCCAAAATTATAATTTACTTAAGAAGCAATTACACTCACAGTGCTGCAGTGGGGATTGTTATCCTTAAAAGAGGCAACCTATTTTGCATGCTATGCACCCTCTAGTATACTAGATTTCAGTCGTAGTAAACAACAAAGAAAAGCACATATTTCTCCCTCAAATAAAGAGGCATATAAACCTCATTAATAAGTAACCAGTGCAAAGATACTATTGAGAAAACAAATTAGAAGCAAAATACCCTTTACTTATCCTGCACCCCTTCCCCCTAAAAAAAAAAAAATCACCAAATATGCTTCAAATATTGACTCGCTAAAAACTCCTTTTTCTCAATACAATTACTGCAGGAAACACTGTTCAGTGACTTATACAAATAGCACTTATACTGTAGTACTTAATTGTACAATAGCAAAATTGGATACCTACCCACAAGGCAATTACTAGATAGCTAAACCCAAATCATCCATTTGCTAATTAGAATCTTTCACTCCTCTTGTAAACAAAGTACATTAGACTTGATATTTTGTGCTAATGCCTTTAAAATTAAGGCTGCATGGACTATAGTCAACAGCTTCATTAACTAATTGTTTTTCTATTTGACCTCGAATCATGAACACATCCATCTTATACATAACTGCATTCAATTCAGAAGCAAAAAGTCTTAGAGTTAGCAAACAAACATCTGATTAACAGATATGTTAAAATGGACCCCTTTGTATCATCTGTTCTTTCTATCCATGTCATTGCATCTTTTATGGCTTACAGATTCTTGTTCAGGACATCCTAATGATTCACAGTTGCAAGCATGCTAGCTCAAGTTGTTATATGCTTGCGTTTTTTTGTTCCTCCATCTGTAAAGAAAACTTTTAATTGCTCTCTTATTAGATATTTTCAGATAGTCTTGGGTCAGTGTAGCTCAGAGAAAAAGGAAAAAAAAAACATGTTGCCTATCAGTGGTAATTGTTTCTTTAATATGCCACAACCTTGGAGTGTGAGTACTAAAGCAAAGGGATGGGAGTGGTGAAACCTTTACCATGGGATGCAGGGGGATTGTCCCTCAAAAGTACTTTTTTGTGTATTGTCACACTTGCATATAAAATGAAGGCCTTCAGTTCATGCACTACAAAAATACTTAAGTTTTTATAAAAGTTATTTTGACAGAGTTAGTTTGTTCTGAGGCTCTGGGATCCACTGAAACATATTTTTTCAAGTATAGCTTTGAAACTTGGATGATGCAAGACGTCAAAGAAATTAGGGTCAACTATAGTTTTGAAAAGAATGTCACCAAAGAAAAAACATCACGGCACATCAGATCTATAGGAAATGTGATGGTGACACCAACAATAATTAGAATGTGTATATATTTGATTTTTATTTTTATCTTTTGTTGATCAGTTTAGTCACATTAGGCTAGTAGCCTCTTTTCATGGGAGACCTGAAGGTATTAATACTAGGTTCATAGGTTCATAGGTTCATACTAGATTATCTGCCCTAGGGCATTTATAAGCCTAGCCAGAATGTGTTTGGCTTTCGCCACCCATTTTAAATTTATTTTGCTATGCCCTTTTTCGAGGTTAGTATACTGTGCCTCTGTCTAACAGTGACACAGAAGTGATACCTGGGGTAAACCTACGATCTCCCATCCACTCATCAAGATTCCTCTTGAAGAGAGTCAATGAGGGACTCTGCCTAACCTGGACTGGGATTTTATTCCAGAGTGAAGGGAGCCTCTGGGTTATGAATCTGTCCCTCCAGCATGTCCTATTTATTTCAGTGCTGAGGTTCAAGTCTCTCGAGCGCATAGCTCGATGGGATTGGATTTTCTGAGGTGCAGCATGTCCATTAATTCCGGGTTGGACATGGCTTTATACATCAGGCACAGATCGCCTCTGAACAGGCGGTATGCCACTGAGTAGAGCTGGAGTTTCTTTAACCGGCAGCATATGGCATCTGTTTGAGCCCTTTGATCCTCTTGGTGAGGTACTTTTGGGGTCTTTCCAGTTGCTGCAGGTGTCTGGTAAGGTACATCCCAAAAGGGGCATTGTACTCAATTATGGGCCAGATGAGGGATGAGTAAAGAGGCACAATGACGTCCCCTGATCTAGATGTGAATCCCTTCATGATTAGGTGGGCTATATAAAATGTTTTTCTAATCACTTTGGCCACGTGGTTGTCAAATGAGAGATTGCTATCAACTTGGGTCCCCAGGTCCCTAATTACTTCTTCTGTACTTAATGGATTACCACCTATGTGGTAATTTGTGGGCACTTTGTTTTTGCCAAAGGGGATGACTATACACTTTTTGCATTTAGCTTGAGGCCATGGCTCTGGCACCAGTTGTCTGTTTCTATGAGGCCCTTTTGGAGGATGCTTGTGTCAGCTGGAGAGTCGATTATGGCGCCCAGTTTGCAGTCATCTGCGAACTTGGTCAGCCACAGTCCTTCCATGTTGGCCTGTACCTCCGAGAAATATATACCGAACAAGAGAGGTCCCAGGACTGAGCCTTGTGGGACACCACTTGTAACTGGTTTGGAGTCTGACATGGCTTCAGCAATTCTAACCATGTGGGTTCTGTCCTTGAGCCAGTTTGCAATCCATCTAGTGACATAGGGGTTTATATTTAAGCTGGTGAGCTTATCTATAATGCCCGAGTGGGGTATTGTATCGAAGGCTTTTGCAGGTCCAGGTAGCCTGTGCGGACCACCTTCCCCTCGTCAATGGCCTTGGTGACTGTTTCAAAGAAATCAACCAGGTTTAAGAGGCAGGATCTGCCCTTAACAAAGCCGAACTGGGTAGGATCCAGTGTTTGTAGGTCCCCAATATCTTTATTTATGAGGTCTATGATGATCCTTTCCATAGCTTTGCAGACCAAGCTAGTCAGGCTTATGGGGCGATAGTTTCCAGGATCCGTTGAGGCACCACCTTTATGGAGAGGCACCACTGTTGCTGTACGCCACTCTTTGGGCACATATCCAGTAGTAAGGCTGAGATTGAACAGTAGTTTTATGTTTGGGTTTAGCTCTTCTTGGAGTTCATGTAGGATGCAGCCGGGACACCGTCTGGTCCCATTGATGTTGTGTTTTTGCTTTGGAGAGGCGGCTCTTACCTGAGCATCTGAGATGTCAGGGGCAGCACTCTGCTGGGATAAATATTTGCCCTTTGGTGGGAGGGAGACGTTTGCGCTGAACCTGTCAGCTAGGATGTTGGCAATGTCTGTGGGTTCCGTGTATTTTTTGTCATTTTGGACTAATTCTGAGCATATCTGGGAATTACCACCCAGGTTCCTAACATAACTAAAGAAAGCCTTGTGATTATCCTTAGTGTCCTGTGCAATTTTTCTCTTGAAGCTGGCCTTAAACAATTTTATGTGTGCCCGTAGTTTTTTGCTAATACTGATCAGTGATGCCTTCCCTTTTTGGGATTTTGCTCTATCATTTAGTAGCTTCCTCCTTCTATTGTATAGTTTGTTTATGGCTGGGGTCCACCAGACAGGACGTCTGCCTTTGGAGGATTGGGTCTTGGTTTTATTTGGGATCGCATGATCCATGCATTCCTGAAGGTGCTCATAGAATGCGTTTATAAAGGATTCTGCGGTCTGGGCCGTATTTTCCACAGGCCCAGGGGCTTTGAAGGATTCCACCTCAGTTTTGAGGAGTGTGAAATTTGCTTTAGAGTAGTTTTTCACTGTGGTTTTCTGGGCAGGGATGGGGTCGGGATGTGAATATCCAGTGAGATTAGTTTATGGTCTGATCTTACCAGTGAGGGATACACTTCTGGTCTGGAGCATAGAGTCCCCATGTTGGTGATGATCAATTCCAGTATGTTTTCCCCTCTTGTGGGAGTGGTAACAAGTTGTTCCATAGCATTTGAGTTTATAAATTCTAGGAACCTTTGGGCTAGGGTGTTGGAGCTAGAGTAATGCTCCCAGTCTATGTTTGGGTAGTTGAAGTCGCCCAATATAATAGTGTTTGGAGAGACCTTCATATTTTCCAGTGTTCTCAGGAAGGCCGAGTGGGGTTCCTGGGTTTGGGAGGGTGGTCTGTAGCAGGCTATAAACTGGAAGGCAGTTTTACCCACTGTTAGTTGCACATGGATAGTCTCTGATGCTTCGTGCTTTGCCACCAACCTGGAGGTGTGGGTATCTTTGATGAATATCGATACTCCTCCTTTTGTGGTTCGGTCCAAGTTTTGGGGCGAAAAGCATGGTATGAGGTATAACCTGGTAGTGCTGGGGTGCTCTCGGAGCCCTGAACCAGGTTTCTGTTACTGCACAGATATCGATGTTCTCCATGCTAAGGAGAGTTTGAGTGCGTGCATCTTGAGGTTTAGACTTCTGGCATTGAGTAGCATTACTCTTAGTTTCTTATCCCTTGTGATACCTATGGAGGTGGGTTTGTCTTTGAGGCTTGCCTAAAAAGGCACTATGGGGTAGCAAGAGCCTTTACCAATATCCGAAAGCCCAGGGTGACAGAAGCTGTGGCTTGTCAAGCATATCATCCCAAGCTGACAGGCATTGGATCCCCTTTGAATGACACCAGTACTTAAGCCAATTGTTGAAATTGATCATCTTGTCTTCATATTGTGGCATCATTCTTGGTGAGGGTAAGATGCTACTCAAGGTCAGGGTCATACCAGCCTGGGCTACATGCTCAGAGAGCTCCTTTATGTCTCTTTTCATGTAGTCCAGGGAGGTACGTCTCAGGTCATTCACACCAGCATGGACAATGACTGAGTCATATTTGTATTTGCCTTGGAGTGACCTGAGTGCTTGTGTTATGTGGCAGATCCTAGCGCCCGACAGGCTGCTCACCATGACCCTCTCCTTGTTCAGCCTGGTGAGTGGGACGTCAGTGTGCCTGACGATAGAGTCACCTATTACAAGTGTATCAGGTGTGTTGTTTAGTCTTAAAGGCTGTGACTGTTCGGCACACTGGCTTTGTGAGATATGTGTTGCACGTGTTTTGTTTTGGGGTAGCGGCTGCTTGGGTGTCTGCTTTGGAGGTCTCTGCTGCTTTGGCAGATCTTTATTTAGAGCCTCCGAGTATGTTTTTGTGTGATTATGTGTTTGGTTTGCTGTCGTGGTAGGTCTATGTGAGACTGGAATTGTAGTGAGTGTGGTTTCCTTCTCCTCCTGACTGGTTATGCCAGTACTGAGTTGAGAGAGCTTAGCCTCCAGTTTGGCTATATGGTTGCATCTCTCACATGTGTTGGAATTTGTTGAGAGGAGGAGAGGGTTGTCTGTGTACATGAGGCAGTTGTAACATTGCCTCAAGATTCCCAGATTCACCAGCTGGACCGGAGAGGAGATTGACAACTGACCTTTGGACATGCTAGAATAATATTGGGAATTCCTTAATAATTGAAAACCAGGGCCAGTGGGGAGTGAGAGTGTAGTGCTTTTAATTCTACAAGGGGAATTTGGCCAGGGTATCAGGAAACTTCCCCTAATCTTTTCAATAGATGCGATGGGATCTTTTATATACATCTGAGCTATCATTAACTTCGCAAGATGGGGCCACAGATTAACTTCTCATCTGAAGGGTGATTGGTTGAAAATTGCAAGCCTAAATCCTTCTAAATACAGAAGTCAAACTCTGCATAAAATTGGTAGTGACCAGACTGCATCTCTTATCATTGAGCTGATTCATTACATGTAGACAGGGTTTCTGTAAGATAGGTCAAGTTTAGATCACATATGGGCCTTCACAGCATATCTCCAAGCACAGGTAAAGTTCCTCTTCCCAACTAATGTTTTTTTATTGACTTTGAGAAGGTATTCCTTTCTGTATAGTTGCTTTAGATTAGGAAGCTTCTAAGCCACATGGATTTTGCTGCAGAGTTCATACATAATATTCAGTCATTATTTGCTTTGAATTATTCTAAAGACTTAGACAACTCAGGCTTATCCAAGACTTTTTCAATGGGCTGTAGAACTCATCAGGAATGCCCCTTATTTTCAGTTTTGTTCAGTTTGGCTATCAAATCACTAATGCATGCTAACTCAACTGCTCTCAAGGTGGGTTTGAATGGGTATAGAACTCCAAGAGTTCTGTTATTTGATGATGAGCATATCATAATGCCCCTGGGTCCAGCAAATGATGTCATGCTGATGAATAATACTTTGGAGGAGTTTGTTGTAATCTCTGGGCTAGACACGAATAAGGGCAAAACAATGTACACAGCTACTGCAGAGTCAAGGCAACTACTTAAAGCTTGAGTTGGCTCCTCTCTTAAATATTTGTTGGTGAGTAATCTTACCTCCAAAGTCCCAAATATTATGTATTTTTCCTGTGTATTTGGTGTGTAGCTTAGCAGGCCATCTTGGAAGAATTTGTGTATTGGTAACTTGGTTGAGATGGTAGGAGGACCCACCATTGTAAATTTCCAAGGCTTTGTGTGAGAAGTTCCACTTAGGACACCAAGAAAAAGGGAAGTGCTTTTAAATTAAACATGCACAGATTAAATATACTGTAGGTCTTTTGGTATGTAACCATCCTAATCATCCTACCCCCTGAAGAGATCAAGTTGGGAGAAGCTATGGATGAAAGTGGATGAGGAAGCTACTCAAGGTGCTGGTATATGATACACTTGCTATACAAAGTGACCATGAGGTGTACAATGCATTTTACTGTCGCTGTATAAAAATCTTTTCAGAGTATTGCATAGGGCTGAATTTAGATGTAGAGCTACAGGAACAGCTAAAGCTAAAGTCTTCTCTAAAAGCATTTCCAAACCTTATGGAGCACCAGCATAAATTAGATAGCTGTAGTTATTCCCCTGTACAAAATGTAAAACTGAGCTACCAAAAGTAGGAGAATGACAGTTGCTATTGCTGCAGGCACAGTGAGCTATACCTTGTCTAGAAGTCCTTGACTTTCCCTAATGTTCAGACTGTCTGAGGCACACCTACACCATAGCTTCAGGTATCCTTCTTCATGAAGCAGAGACGTCAGGAACCATATGGATTATTCACCTACCTGTAAATGAGGCTTTTTACCCATCCAAGCTAAACAAGCATTTTTTGTGCTCACTAGTGTTTCTAAATTGGACATAGCATCTCACTGGAAGGATCTAAGATTGGTATCTATTCATAAGTATAACAGAGCAGTATGCAGATATCAGAGAATATTTAAAAACATAGGTGCAGTTTCCTCAATTGTGACTAGAATATTAGTCAGGCATATGAATGCAGTTGCTTTTGGATGAGGCTGCTAAAGTGACCAGAATCCTGAAGAGTATATGTTACTAGGGTTATTAATAGCTCCACTTTTGCATTAATGTTTCTGACATAGTACCATAGTTTTATCTGTCTTTCTTTGTTTTCCCTTTCCATTTAAGTTAGTCTATGAGACCCTTAGCTGACTTGCTATTCAGCTGAAAGTTAATCTGTCATGTCCTGTACATCTTGCATAGAAGTTGAAACCATATAGGTACCCCAATATGCATGATGAAACGACTGTGTACACAATGTTATTTTCATTCTATGTGATACACTAAGTGGAGATACTGCTATTTGTGCTGGTTGTTATTGCTGTCTGAACAAAGTTTTGCAAAAAAAAATTACATTTTTATACATGAATATATTTAGTATTTTCTCTATTCATATCTCCAGCTGATTTTTTCATCCATCTATAGAAAGATGGATAGATATGCATGCTTGTAAGCAGTTTTAAATTGTGTTGTCTCATTTTTTTCATTGTAGGAGCCAAGTAAAAATAAATAATAGAATAACTATCACTTGGGACAAATTCTGGCCACATAGATTTCTAATTACTATAACTATATTTTTGTTCATGTTACGTCTATGTTTGTGTTTTAAACAAAAAATGCGGTTTTCCTGGTAAACACTGCTGTCACTGTTCCAGGTTTTTGGAGATGCCACTGTGATTGTTTTCGCCACCTGTTCATATTCAACAATGTCAGATCAAGAAGTAGAACAATACTGCTTTCCTGTTTCGACAATAGCAGAATGGATACATTGTAGCACCTGTATGTGGAGGTGCTGACAGGGTTTCCACTAACGCCATGTTACTTGACTTGTCCAGAGCATTTAAAGCAAAACTGTTTGCTAAAAGATCACCATTTGTTGTCAAGACATTTTTTTCTGCAGAACAATACATGCTTTTTCCACTTAGTGAATGGATGATTTATGCATGTCAGGAAATGGCATTATTGAGTTCAGAATGCTGATGTGCTACAGCATGGCTTTCAAATGGGTATTGGTGACACAATGTAGATTCCTCTAAAATGGTAGCCATAACATGCATCCCAGCAAGAGCACCTCACAGTATATAATTTCGAAATAAATAAATAAATAAATAAATAAATAATAATTTGCATGCAGGGTATGTATAGGTTTCAGAGTACAAACACACACACACACACACACACACACACACACACACACACACACACACACACACACACACACACACACACGCACACACAGAAAAATGGAACTTAGTGGCTACCTACTCATAAATCAAATACCAGTAAAAGATATTACCCAAATGTATTGCTCTGATCATAATTTAGCTATCACAGATCATGGAAGGTGCATATTTACAGTTTTTTTTTTCCTGGTAGTCAATATGACCAGGGCAAATTATACAATAGTTAATGGTAGCTTTCAAAGCAAGCCTGACAAAACAGATTCCATTCTTGTCTTAGTGCCACAGTTATATTTGGTTGCTTTAGCAACTGTACATTAAAAATGTATTTATCTCCATGGTGATTAGCATGAGTTCCTGTATTGTACACACACACACACACACACACACACACACACACACACACACACACACACACACACACACACATAGCAATACTTGTAATAAAGAACATTTCTAAATTCTGCATTCCCTTGTATAGTAACTCAAGTAGAGCCACTCTCCTTTGGAAAATGAAATACTTCTGCTGTCTTACAAAATATCCTTCAGTAATATGATTTGGATGAAAGAAGAAAATGCCTTCAAAGTAAATTGACAACATTTTTCTAAATTAGGTGCAGAACACAGTGAAATTCTCATACTTGTCTTGCTGACAGTCAGCTCAGTTACAGTTTGTATATGTGTAGAGAGACAAAACTGCTATCAGAGAGCATGGTATAAACAACTAACTTCAGGTGCAACACTGATGGAAAGATGGAACATGCAAAATTGTAACATCTCACATAGTTAACTAGTTAGTTGTTCAACCAAGGAATCTCATTTTGCCAGGATGATGTAGAAAAGTTGAGCATTGCTCATTACAGGGAAGTGTCTGCCTGGTGCTTTTCACACTGTTTTCAGCCATGGCAAAGGTGTGAATGTATCTATTTACCTAGTGGTTTTGTACAGTATAATAAAAAGACTCATCTGCATCCTGTAAAAGCACGGTCTTCTAGCAGAGGTATATTAATGTATGTACTTGTGCTAAAACATTGAAATGTCTGTATATGTAAGTTGGACTCCTTGATGTGTGCAATACAAAACTGCTTGTTTTTTTATTTGTTTGAGTATGGTTCTTTACGACATTGCTTTGCCATGTGTCGATGCAGCAGTATATGAAGGACTGAGTGGTATACAGACCAGGTCATTAGGGACTGGCATGTCAGAAAAAGAGTGGACACCTTCATATTATGCTTGCTGCTCTTTTCTCCCGTTTGCAGTGACATCAGATCGGGAGCAATAAAATAAGGGGGTAAAGGGAGTTGCTCTCCTTAAAAAAAAAAAAAAAAAAAGTATTTAGCTTAATAAACTCCTGATTATCTACTGTTAGGTGTAGGTGAGATTGGAGGTAGGAAGCACACTGTAGGACAGACAAAGGAATGATAATATTACCTGAGATTGGTGGTAGGAAGCACACTGTAGGACAAAGGAGTGATGATATTACCTGAGATTGGTGGTACAAAGCACACTGTAGAACAGACAAAATAATGATGATATTACCTGAGACTGGTGTAAGAAGCACACTGTAGGACAAAGGAATAATGACATTACCTGAGACTGGTGTAGGAAGCACACTGTAGAACAGACAAAATAATGATGATATTACCTGAGATTGGTGTAAGAAGCACACTGTAGGACAAAGGAATAATGACATTACCTGAGACTGGTGTAGGAAGCACACTGTAGGACAAACAAAGGAATGATGATATTACCTGAGATTGGTGTTGGAAGCACACTGTAGAACAGACAAAGGAATAATAATATTACCTGAGATTGATGCTAGAAGCACACTGTAGAACAGACAATGGAATGATGATATTACCTGAGATTGGCGGTACGAAGCACACTGTAGGACAGACAATGGAAAAATGATAATACCTGAGATTGGTGTAGGAAGCACACTGTAGGAAAGACAAAGATCTGATGATATTACCTGAGATTGGTGTAGGAATCACACTGTAGGACAGACAAAGATCTGATGATATTACCTGAGATTGGTGTAGGAATCACACTGTAGGACAGACAAAGATCTGATGATATTACCTGAGATTGGTGTAGGAAGCACACTGTAGGACAGACAAAGGAATAATGACATTACCTGAGATTGGTGGTAAGAAACACACTGTAGGAGAGAAAAAAGGAATAATTATATTACCTGAGATTGGGGGTAGGAATTACACTGTAAGACAAAGGAATAATGACATTACCTGAGACTGCTGTAGGAAGCACACTGTAGGGCAGACAAAGAAATGATAATATTAACTAAAATTGGTGGTACGAAGCACACTGTAGGACAAAGGAATCATGATATTACCTGAAGTTGGTGTAGGAAGCACACTGTAGGACAGACAAAGGAATGACGGTATTACCTGAGACTGGTGGTACGAAGCACACTGTAGGACAAAGGAATAATGACATTACCTGAGACTGGTGGAAGTAAACAAACTGTAGGACAAAGAAATGATAATATTACCTTACATTGGTAGTAGGTAGCACACAGGGGGACAGACAAATGAATGATGATATTACCTGAGATTGGTGTAGGAAGCACATTGTAGGACAGACAAAGGAATAATGACATTACCTGAGATTGGTGGAAGTAAGCAAACTGTAGGACAAAGAAATGATAATATTACCTTACATTGGTAGTAGGTAGCACAGAGGGGGACAGACAAATGAATGATGATATTACCTGAGATTGGTGTAGGAAGCACATTGTAGGACAGACAAAGGAATAATGACATTACCTGAGATTGGTGGAAGTAAGCAAACTGTAGGACAAAGAAATGATAATACTACCTTACATTGGTAGTAGGTAGCACACAGGGGGACAGACAAAGGAATGATGAGATTACCTGAAACTGGTGTACGAAGCACAATGTAGGACAAATTAATAATGATATTATCTGAGATTGGTGGTAGGAAGCACACTGTAGGACAAAGGAATAATGACATTACCTGAAATTGGTGTAGGAAGCACACTGTAGGACAGACAAAGGAATAATGAAATTACCTGAGATTGGTGGTACAAAGCACAGTGTAGGACAAATAAATAATGATTTTATCTGAGATTGGAGGTAGGAAGCACACTGTAGAACAGACAAAATAATGATGATATTACCTGAGATTGGTGTAAGATGCACACTGTAGGACAAAGGAATAATGACATTACCTGAGACTGGTGTAGGAAGCACACTGTAGAACAGACAAAATAATGATGATATTACCTGAGATTGGTGTAAGAAGCACACTGTAGGACAAAGGAATAATGACATTACCTGAGACTGGTGTAGGAAGCACACTGTAGAACAGACAAAATAATGATGATATTACCTTAGATTGGTGTTGGAAGCACACTGTAGGACAAAGGAATAATGACATTACCTGAGACTGGTGTAGGAAGCACACTGTAGAACAGACAAAATAATGATGATATTACCTGAGATTGGTGTTGGAAGCACACTGTATGACAGACAAAGGAATGATGCTATTACCTGAGTTCGGTGGTAGAAAGCAAACTGCAGAACAGACTAAGGAATAATAATATTAACTGAGATTTCTGGTAGAAAGCACACTGTAGGACAGAACCAGGAATAATGATATTACTTGAGATTGGTGTAGGAAGCACTGTCTGGGGCAAATAAATAATGACATTACCTGAGATTGGAGGTAGGAAGCACACTGTAGGACAAATGAATAAGGATATTACCTGAGATTGGTGTAGGAAGCACACTGTAGGACACACCAAGGAATAATGACATTACCTGAGATTGGTGGTAAGAAACACACTGTAGGAGAGAAAAAAGGAATAATGATATTACCTGAGATTGGGGGTAGGAATTACACTGTAAGACAAAGGAATAATGACATTACCTGAGATTGGGGGTAGGAATTACACTGTAAGACAAAGGAATAATGACATTACCTGAGACTGCTGTAGGAAGCACACTGTAGGGCAGACAAAGAAATGATAATATTACCTAAAATTGGTGGTACAAAGCACACTGTAGGACAAAGGAATCATGATATTACCTGAAGTTGGTGTAGGAAGCACACTGTAGGACAAAGGAATCATGATATTACCTGAAGTTGGTTTAGGAAGCACACTGTAGGACAGACAAAGGAATGACAGTATTACCTGAGATTGGTGGTATGAAGCACACTGTAGGACAAAGGAATAATGACATTACCTGAGATTGGTGGAAGTAAGCAAACTGTAGGACAAAGAAATGATAATATTACCTTACATTGGTAGTAGGTAGCACACAGGGGGACAGACAAATGAATGATGATATTACCTGAGATTGGTGTAGGAAGCACATTGTAGGACAGACAAAGGAATAATGACATTACCTGAGATTGGTGGAAGTAAGCAAACTGTAGGACAAAGAAATGATAATATTACCTTACATTGGTAGTAGGTAGCACACAGGGGGACAGACAAATGAATGATGATATTACCTGAAACTGGTGTAGGAAGCACACTGTAAGACAGACAAAGGAATAATGAAATTACCTGAGATTGGTGGAAGTAAGCAAACTGTAGGACAAAGAAATGATAATATTACCTTACATTGGTAGTAAGTAGCACACAGGGGGACAGACAAAGGAATGATGATATTACCTGAAACTGGTGTAGGAAGCACAATGTAGGACAAATTAATAATGATATTATCTGAGATTGGTGGTAGGAAGCACACTGTAGGACAAAGGAATAATGACATTACCTGAAATTGGTGTAGGAAGCACACTGTAGAACAGACAAAGGAATAATGACATTACCTGAGATTGGTGGTACAAAGCACAATGTAGGACAAATGAATAATTATTTTATCTGAGATTGGTGGTAGGAAGCACACTGTAGGACAGACAAAGGAATGATAATATTACCTGAGATTGGTGGTAGGAAGCACACTGTAGGACAAAGGAATAATGACATTACCTGAGACTGGTGTAGGAAGCACACTGTAGAACAGACAAAATAATGATGATATTACCTGAGATTGTTGTAAGAAGCACACTGTAGGACAAAGGAATAATGACATTACCTGAGACTGGTGTAGAAAACACACTGTAGAACAGACAAAATAATGATGATATTACCTGAGATTGGTGTTGGAAGCACACTGTATGACAGACAAAGGAATGATGCTATTACCTGAGTTTGGTGGTAGAAAGCAAACTGCAGAACAGACTAAGGAATAATAATATTAACTGAGATTTCTGGTAGAAAGCACACTGTAGGACAGAACCAGGAATAATGATATTACTTGAGATTGGTGTAGGAAGCACTGTCTAGGGCAAATAAATAATGACATTACCTGAGATTGGAGGTAGGAAGCACACTCTAGGACAAAGGAATAAGGATATTATCTGAGATTGGTGGTAGGAAGCCCACTGTAGGACAAAGAAATTATATTACCTGAGGTTAGTGTAGGAAAAACACTGTAGGTCAAAGAAATGATGATATTACCTGAGATTTGTGTGGGGAGCACACTGTAGGACAAACAAAGGAATAATGAAATTACCTGAGATTGGTGCTAGGAAGCACACTGTTGGACAAAGGAATAGTGACATTACCTGACATTGGTGGTTGGAAACACACTGTAGAACAGACAAAGGAATAAGGATATCACAGCAGAAACCAAAGTAACACCAATTGCAGAGAAGGACAAGAGTGCAGATTATGGAGCTTAGCTATATGTGGCAGAAAGCAAAGGACAATTTTGTGAAGATTTTTTGGGAAAGACAGGAAGAAAGGAAAAGTAATTGAGGATGTCCAACAAAGAGCTGACTGGATTGTGAGTGAGAAAAGCCCTCAGACAGTCAGACATTACTGTTAAAGAAGGTAACTGAATGTCAGTGAAACAAGAGAGATGGCAACAGTTGATCCAATTACTAGACCCCATGTAGAAAATAGCTAAAAAGGGGTTGATAATGGTGATTAATACAACTGACCAAAGAGGGAGCATACTGCATAAAGAGGGACAGATGATAACCCTAGCCTGGATATGAGGTATCAAAGTGCAACTATTTAGTATAGTTCTATAGTGCATTAAAGTACTTCCATCATTTATATGCAATAAAATATTTCAGCTCAATTCTTTCTTGATATCTATTAATTTTGACAGCTTCATTCATTCTGTGGAACATTGCAGCATCTCAGATTGTCAAGTCTTTAGCTACAGTCAGTAATGCTTCCAATGACTCTTCTACCTGGGTCAGTAGTACACAAGACAGACATGTCAACAGAAGAAGGCAGTACTCAATTTATTCTTGTTTTACTTGTAGAGAAGGAAAGTAACAGAATGCCTCAGTAACAGAAAGCAAGGTCAGAATAAAACAAGAGCAGTGTTAAACTCCTTCTTACCAGGTGAACAGCTTCTTATTTTCCAGTGTCTGCAGAGGTGCACCTATGTATCATTGTCCACTCTAAGGTCATGATGTTCAGTATCTGCATTATGAATGTCCTTCTGTGCTGACTTTGTCAATTGTTCTTGGTTGTTACATAGGCAACATCCTCTTGGTTCCTTTAATCGACATCAGCTACAGGAAGCCATCATTTCAAATCTGATCTTCTTGCCCCTTTACCATATTCCTAAGTGATCTGGCATTTATGGTCATTCTTAGATTAATGCAACACCTCTCAACTGTCCCTATTTTTGAGGAATGTTCCCATTTTTAGGTCTCATTTACTCCAGTACCAGATGTCCCTATTTTTGAAGATATATCACTATTTTCAAATTTGGTTTACCCCTTCACAGAATTTTCTGAAACCTGGTCATTACATGTGATATTTGAAGCTATCTAGTACACAGAAAACCACACTACATGACTAACATGCCAGTTGCAACAATAATTTGAAGCTATCTAGTACACAGAAAACCACACTACATGACTAACATGCCAGTTGCAACAATAATTTAAAGAAAGAGAACACATATCTCGCATCTTCTTTTTCAGAAATAAAAATAAATTACCTTGTATGATACAGTTTTGCAGTACAGTTCCTGCTGTCTCTGATAATGTGTTTATACTTTTCCACACCTTTTGCCAAACATTTTTTAAGCATGTGTTTCTGAGTACTGCCCCACATTCTTAGTGGAAGCAGGAAGAGTTATGTGTTATTTGATATTTTGTACTAATTAGTTTACCAGATTTTTAGTTGAATATTACTACTTTTCAAGGGTATTAATTCCTATTTTGTTTTCATTTCTTTGCAGGTTGAGAGGTATGAATAGGGTCCATATAGTTCTGCAGGATCATGTAATCTTTAACGTGCTTCTCTTTCACATTAAAACATCACTCGGAATGAATAAAATAAAAACATATTCTGACTAGCCTTCCTTCATGTAGCACTTCATCTGCATTGTAATAGTGCATTTCTCATGTGCCTGTTCAATATGTATTTCTCATGTTTATTGCAGTAATCTTCAATTCTCCTCAAGTTGTCCTAGCTGTATTTTCCTTTTAGGAGTCATAAATAACAGCCAATTTGGAGGACTGGTTGTAATCATTAATTCATTTGAACTGTGATGTCAAATTACTTTTGGATTACAGTTTCCAGACATTATCTTAATCTCCAATAGCTGGAACTGCAGGAATATGTTTCTTTCAAGCTGCAGAAGCTTTAGATTTGGTTATTTAGCTGATATGTGACATGCAAGAAGAACACTACTCACATGTTAAGATGCTTTGGGTTTGTCTTAAGCAGAAAACAAGGTTTGCTGTTTTGTGATGAAATGCAAAGTATGTTTTTATTAATCATTTGCTTATTGGTGGAAATATATGTTGTCAAAATGATTGAAATGGTTATAACATTTGATATACTTTGCAGTCTAATAGAAATAAACAAAATATTTCTTTAGGAAAATACTTACTCAAAATGTAATTGTATTTTTAGTAGTGTTTTCAGTAAAATGAAGGGAAAACATAACTGAATAGGTACTCCCGTTCATTCCTTGCTGTGTCAGTCAAGAAAAATATATTTCTAAGTCACAGTTCAGAATTAAATTTATATTTGCAAGCCTTGCAATAACTATGAATTCTATTTCAAAAATGACAAAAATTTTAATTATACATTGTAATTATGCTGACCTGTGCAAACAGGACCCATGTGTAAAATTAGATTTTTGTACTCTTGGTCCCTATAATATGGGTTGTGACTCAAAGGAATTTAATTTGTGATAGTCTCGTCTCCTATTCTGACTTTTTTTTTTATTTTAAACTTCTTGTCCTCCTTTTTGTGAAGAAAAACTTCTATGGGAAGTACTGGCATTAATGTTCAATAAATACACTTCTTTTGTGTGTGTGTTTGTGTGTGTGTGTGTGTGTGTGTGTGTGTGTGTGTGTGTGTGTGTGTGTGTGTGTGTGTGTGTGTGTGTGTGTGTGTGTGCACGCATGCATGTGCTGCATGTGTGTGGTGTGTGTGTGTGTCTGTCTGTCTGTCTATGTGTATGATCAAGCCAATGAAATGTGACAAAGCCATATGCTCATTATTTTAAACTTGAGCAGCTGTTTCAAGGCATCAGAGAAGATTTATTAATTCCACCAGTGGAACTCATTAAGAGCAGGTACTGCTATACCTGTGTACATCAATGGAGACTGCTACAGAACCCCTGCAGAGTTCACATTCACATTAATTCCAGAATTATCCCCACAGCCTAGTCAAAGAGTCCAACATTCTGTACTGAAGAAAGGCCCATAGTGAGCTGGTAAGTAACAGTTTTGACAGAAGCAAATACTCTGGGATACAAATTTTTCATATTTGTCATATGAGGAAAGAATGCTGGCAAAGAAACATTTTCCAAAGTGCCACACATATAAATTTAATTGAATTCACATTTTTTTTGGCAGATTGCCAAATGGACAGCCCACAATCAAGAGATAATGTGAGAGTTTGCTTTCCTTTTTTAGCATCATCAGTGATGGCTCTGTTATGTACAGTATTATTCTTAAGAGACAAACTTGGGCCTTGTTTGTTTGTCATTTTGTTGTTCAGGTCAGCAAGAAAGTGAAAGAGGTGACACAAATAAATTGGATGATAAATGTCTGTGTCTGTACAGCTTTTCTTAAAGTGCTGGGAAAGAATTCCGCTAATCCAAACATCACCAGATGGCTATCTTGCTGACTACTCGACAACACTTCTGACATTTAAACTTGCTGAGTGCTGCCATTTGAAAGCAAATTATTACAATTCAACGTCCATCATCATGTATGGTCAGTCACAGTTATGGCCACAGTCACCTAATTCTGTTTATGAAACAATTTTCAAATGATTCTCTGAGTTTCTGAATATAACCTGCTAGATACTTGACTTCACCAAAATACTTTCCTTATGACAGCTTTAAGTTACAGGATACCATAGCAAGATCATTTAATGACAATGGTGTGCATACTGTTTTAATTCTCTCTCTCCCTCCCTCCCTCTCTCTCTCTCTATATATATATATATATATATATATATATATATTAATAACATTTTTATTACAGGTTATGTGCGTTTTCTTTTTCTTTTAATATTTTTATTAATTCTGTATACTGAATGAGAAGCACAGTTCCAGCAGTTATTATATGTGACAGAGTAAACATTATTTCACACTCATAATGGACATGGTGACATACAGATAGTAAAGCTACATATTATGGGTTAGCAGGAACTGATCTACTCCTCCTTGATTTACAGCTCCCTGAGGAACCAACTCACAGACTACAACTCGGTGATGTTAAACTCTCTGATCACTTTTTTTCTGTAAGAAATCAGTGACTCTGTGGTATCTAAGTGCACACCAGCAGTGATTTTCTTCCTTCTTTCTGGAAATTTCTCCCATTTCCACCTTTTTTCCTGTTTGTGTGAATTTAAAAGTGATGTATGTAAGCTCTGGTGTAATGGCCTTTTTCTCCTGAAAAAATATTTTCATTTAGTTTTACGATGGAGATGATTGCTTAGTTAGATTTGCTTAGCAAGAAAGTCCTGTTGCATTCCAAAATCTGGATTTACTAAGAAAAGAAAATATTGTTCACAGCTTAATTCCCTTTCCATAGTTCATGATCTGTTTTAATAGAGTGATACTGAGATTCATTTCAATTAATTAAAGGTCCATAATAGTACATTGGACACAAACATCTTTCATTAATTTATTCAGAATTTGCACTGAATTTTGGGTAAGCAGTGACACCTCTGAGTGTCTGAAAATGCTGCACATCTGCAAGTCAAATGGGACAAGGGTCACCCACTCCAGGGACATTAATCTGGCCTGAGATATAAACAGGACCTGCTAGAGAGACAGCTATGTCTCTCAGAGGTTGCCACTCCCCTGGAATAGGTTACCAATTCACATCAAACAGAGCCCCTCTATGACCCTGTTAAAGTGTAGCCTGGATGACTGGATGACTGGAAATGTAAATTCTTGACAGAGATTTCACCCATGACCCTCCTAGATATGGGCAGTCATTGCTAACTAAGATCTCAAGTTTAGGCAAGGTCCTTCATATTGGGTTTCTCTAGTATTATATTGGGTACACATGGCTAGGCTTATAAAGACCTTTGGTACAATAACCTAGTAACCATCTCTGAACCTACGAGCCTATGTACTGCTGAAACATGGGTATTTCAAGGCACATACTGTGCTAGCCATGGTGTAGAAATTCATCTTCAGTACATTTTGTTCAGTGTAAGAGCACTGCAGTTCTTACTTTCAGTGTTATACCATCTTTCCAGGAGTAGTTCAACAATATAATTTCAGTCTGATGTAATGTGGGGTAGACAGATGTAATCTAAGATATAAGGCTGTGTGGCAATTAATGCAAGGTAAGAATAAGAAATTATTTTTGTAATGGTGCACTACTTGTAATGAAGGCAAGTGAATTTAATTAAAAAATTTGTCACTGAAGTAGTTTCTGATAAGGATGTGATCTTTTCTTTTGTGGTTTACTAACCTTGATTAGAACTATGAAACAACCAGATTATGTAACTTCTAGCAGGTTCACAGTGTAAAAATACTGTAGACGTATGATGACTGAAGTGTAATGAGTAATGTGGCAATGAAGTGCGAAGAATATTGATTCTTTAACGATAATGATAGCAATAAAAAGTGTTTAATGGAATTTACAGCCTGACTGAACATAAGTAGTAAACACAGAGATACACCATCATCTCCAATTTGCTACAGGTAATGGTGGACAGACATAACTAGACCTTGTTGCTTGTTAAAATTCTGTAGCGAGTCCAGCAGTGATGATGCGCAGTTTCATGATATAAAACTTTGAAAACAACTTCCATGTGCTCTGGGCAATATCCCTCAGAAGTACTGCTACTTACAGGAGTATATTGAAACTCTATGGTCCAGTTCAGATCTAAGTAGCTGCACATTTAAAAAGGTAACCATACCAAGAAAGACAACTCAATGTATTTATGTGTAAGTGTACATTCTCCGACCATAACACTGTGTGAGTAGCTAGAAGTACATTCTATTGATGGTAACTGGTGCTGCTTAAGCAAATGATAGAGGCAATTAACTTAAAAGATGTTAGCAAACTTCATGCAGTGCTTAGTGTTGTAAACTACAGGCAAAGTACTCAATAATGAGAAAGTAAAATGAGACATTTGGCAAGTAATGATAAGAATGCCTGCTTGTAACAGTAAATGAGCATATTAAACTATGACAATTACTTCTCCTACCTATTAAGACTATACCTGAGAGCTGCATGCAGTAACGTATCTGATATAAACAGATTAAGTCACCACAAAACCTATAAAACGTATGTGTCAGTTGCTGTGTTTAGCTGATTTTTTATTTATGCTATTATAATGTATAGTTCAAAAATGCAGGCCCTTGCGTGTCATCAGTAGAAGTTTCAGCAAAAGTAAATAGACTGAGAGATGTTCACCATAACTACTTTCATTGAGATCAGAGTTTTCATCTTTCTCCACTGTTCTGCAATCTCAAAGTTGAAGTTTGTGAGGTATGGGGGTGCAGTAGGAGCTTAACCCCCACAAAAATCATATGCCTCTGAGATCTGATAAAATTAGTGTAAAATGTTTTTGAATTTTTTGCATTCCCCAAAACCACTGTCAGTGAGCTGACATCATCATCATCATCATCATAATTATCAACCCCCTTTCTCCCATTTATCTACATGGGGTTGGGATGTTGTTAACTGTCGCCATCTCTCTTGATTCGGTGCCATACTCCTGCCTTCTTTAACACTCATGCCTGACTGTCAGAGATCTTCTTTCACAGAATCCATCCACCTCTTTGCTGGATGCTCTCATTTCCACTTACCTTCTTCCTGTCTATCCCAAATTTTCTTCACCAAATTGTCTTCTGCTTTTTTTCACTTGTGCACAAACCAGCGTAATCTGCCCTCTTTCATTTTTTCTGAAATTGTAGCTACTTTGGATTCTGATCTTTTGTCTTCATTTTTTCATCTGTCCCACAGTATGTATCCTACCACCCTTCCCAGTCACTTCATTTCTGTCACTTCTATCTTTCTTATCTTCTCTGCCTTTACTGTCAAAATTTCTGTACCATACAGCAGCACTGGTCATACCACTGTTTTGTATACCTTATTTTTCAGCTTCTTTGGCATTTTTCTGTCATATACTACACCTGATACTCTATGCCAGTCAGATTCTAGATTTGACCTCTTCATTCAGACTTCCCTTCTCCTCAACCACCCCTCCCAGATACTTTTAGCTATTATCCTGTTCCGGCGACTTCCCTTCTATCTCAGTTCTCAGCTTCTTCTGATTTCCCCAATGTTCTGTAATTACCACTGTCTTATCTGTACTTAGTTTTATCCCATATACCTTCAGTTTTGCATTCCTTTCCCCTATACTTTGCTGAAGTTCTTGCTCAGAGTCTGCCTATAATGCCACATTGTCTGCATATAGCAACTTTGTTAATCTGTCCCCTTCGACTTGTTTGCTAATGTAGTCCATCACCAGTATAAACAGTAGTGGGCACAGAGTTGAACCCTGGTGCACACTCACTCCCACTGGGAACCCTTCTGTGTGAATGAACACTGTTCACACTTGAGTCATTGGGTCTTTGAACATAGCCTGCACTAGTTCTACCAATGTTTTAGGTACTTCTCAGTACTGTCCAAATCAAGTTTCTTGGGACCTTGTCATATGCTTTCTCCAAGTCTAGGAATGCCCAGTTGGGCTCTTTCCTCATGTCTAGCTTCTTCTCAACTATCTGTCTCACTGCAAATATTGGGTCAGTTGTGGTACATCCTGATCTGGTTGAAATGTATCCAGAAACGCCACCATGAATCAAACCTTAATGGAAGGTTGCTGTGAAATAATAAAGTTCTCATTCAGAATGCCTCACATCTAGATTTCAAATAACTTGATTGCATTTATCAAGACAATGCTCAGTAGGCATTATATTATAAAACTAAGAGGAATTACATAATTTTTTTTTCCTAATGACTTGGGCCGTAATAAAGATTGTACATCTGACACTGCAGCACACTGTCTATTTCTTACATTAGAGAAATGAATACACGTGCCTTTACAGTACAATCATACAGTATATGCCAGGCAATGCATCAGTCAACAACGCAGATTAGCATTAAATCTAAGTCCTCAAGAACATATGCGAAAATAAAATTCAAGAAAACAAATAGAAATTCAAGGAAATAAATACAGACTGAAAAAATAACTAATGCTGACTACATGGGTACTCTTACAGGATTCAAAAGGAAGCAGGGAATTACTGTACTGCTATAAAATACAGAACTAGATATGTTATGGTCACCATAATAAAATTCAAAAAAGATTTGTTCAGTCATTTTGTTTGGCAGAGAGACCAGTCAGCATAATAGTTAGGGTCATTGCCTCCAATGCATGAAGTTTTTCCTGACCGCCAAAAAAGTTTCATAGACTGAAGAAATATTTCTGTTAGCCTAGTACTAAACTATGGAACTAGTTAGATAAATTCAAGGTTGGGAGGCTGGTATAATGGTTATGGTATTTACCTTACAGACACAATATACAGGGTTTAATTTTCACATGGAGTAATTGACTAGGCTTAAAATGGCCAACAAAGGCAGTTAGCCAAGTGCTAATCTATGAATATGAGTAACATATATATTTAAACGTTTTATAAAGCAAACAGTTACCCTTAAGCCATGACCTCAACTTTCAACTGTCTTTGATTTTGCCAGATATTTGTGCCCTGTCCTTCATAAAATTTTTGATATTCTGGTAAATCAATGAGGATTATAGTCGGTCAGTAATGCCAGGTATTACAGTTTCATATTCCTTATTATTGAAGAAATGAAGGTTAATGCAAATGCTATCTTTTTAATAACTTTTAAGCGAATTGGAGAAATATCTGAAAATGTTTCTGATTTTTTGGCCTTTGTCTACTCATTATTTTATAGCTTTGTCTAGAATTGCTGATGAAAGAAGTTGAGAGGTATGCTCATGAATGCAATTTTCTCTGACTGAAAATATGGGCATTTGCACCTTGTAATCTGATAGAAAAATCATTACTGCTCTGCAGCTTCTTTTGTCTTGTAGGCTTGCATTATTAGCACTTGTTTGGACGGAAGTGTGAATACAAGACTGCTGCTGGACAGGCAATAAGCAAGGAAATAATGCAAGTAAGTACCATGAATAATTCATTAAGTTCATTATAGTGGCATTTCTCATTGGTGCAGAGCAATGTTCAGCATTATCTGGAATAATGAACACATTTTCAAAGTGATTTTCTGTTTTGAACAATTTACTTTCACAACTGCGGTGGTGGCGCTGCGGTAGCATTGTCACCTCACAGTAAGACGTTGTCCTGTTCACTTCTCAGCTAGAGCGTCTTCTGTGTGGAGACATGCATGAATGGGCATACCTTCATTGAATGTTGTGCATCAGAGCTGGCAATTCAGCATGTAAAAATCTACTGCCAATCATTAGCGGACCGGAGTTCCACTGTGGCGACCCCTAACCGGAAAAAGCTGAAAGACACAACAACAACAACAACAACTGAAGCAAAGAGTAATGTTAACAAACTGATAATACAATAATATGAACTCCTGACTTTTCAGACTGCCCAATCTGGTTATTTTATTTCTTGATGATTACAAAAGTTAAGTTTAATTTGTGCAATATCCCCAGTGTGAGCTTCCATAGACTCCAATCTTATATAATGTCTGTGTCTGTGGATTTGCCTTAACAAAATTAATTTAGTGGCTAACACATTAAAAATAACAAGGTGCAACAATACAAAAGTAGGCAATCACAAAATGTGTTTTGATTGTTAAAACAAAGTATTTATTCATGGGAAACTTTTATTATTTCGAAAAATGTCAGTATATTTATTCAAACATTTAAAAGAGGAAAAGAGGAAAAGTGACAAAGTACTACAAATACATGAACATGGTAAATATAAGTCAATGTCAGTTACATGATTATAAAGTTCTTTCATTAGCAAGATGTGTCCAAGGAACCATCACATGTAACAAAAAGATTCAACTCAACAGAAGTGAAAAGTTGATGCATATAGACCAAGAGAAAAGTCATTTGAGGTCCCTACAATTTATACATTTGATAAACAGTGTTATAATAACAATGAGTGCTATTCTGTTTGTTTGTTTGTTTGTTTGTTTGTGTTTTTATAACTAGCATGTCTAATTGGGTTGTGGCCCATTTTCAATAGACACCTGAGGGGAAAAGCTTTAAAAATGTTGTTGTTGTGTCTTTCGGCTTTTCCCGTTTAGGGGTCACTACAGCGGAACTCTGGTCCGCTAATGATTGGCAGTAGATTTTTACATGCCGAGTTGCCAGCTCTAATGCACAACCTTCAACGTAGGTACGTCCATTCACGCCGAGTTGCCAGCTCTAATGCACAACCTTCAACGTAGGTACGTCCATTCATGCATGTCTCCACACAGAAGACGCTCTAGCTGAGAATCGAACAGGACAACGTCGTACTGAAATGTTGTACATAATAATAATATAACAGAAAATATTAAGACAAAGCTAATTAAATTTGTTTAGCAAATAACATGTAAGAAAAAAAATCATCATTTTAATTGGGTTTCAAAGTTTCCTAAAGTAAATTTTCCTGAGGACAAAATCAGTTGCAGCTGCATTAACTGTGAGTAAACATGGCATATTAAATGCAGGTTTTACATGCAGTAGTAATAAATGAGACAGTAACTTAACACAGAGACAGATTTTAAGATACGGTAATCAACTGTTTTGAACTGAAAAGCACTGCTCATTTGGAAATCTACAAATTTTCAACTGCAGTTCAAGACAAACCTAAGTCTGTTAAAGCAACAGATATGATAAAACTAGTTGCACAGGAATGACAGCTCTTGATATTGGCATACAAATTACTAAAACAGAAAGTTGTAACAATTCCTTATGTAAGATCTGTGTCAAAGATCACTTTGCAATCTTATTAAAAATAAGAAAGGATTCAAGTTGAAATTGCTTGTTTAAACTATTGTTTGTTAAGTTAAAACAAGAGATAAGTACCTTGCCTTTGATAGAGCTTCATCAGAGCTAAGTTATACATATCAGTAACAAATAAGTCATACTTGTTTATTTTCCATATAAATAGCTGTGTAAATTACAATGAATGCTTTACTCCAAGAGTGCCTAATTTATTTATTTTATTTTATTTTACATTTGTTAACCAGGAGAGTCCGACTGGACGCAGGTCCATTTTCAGCGGAGGCCCGGGAAGAAAAGCTCCAAGTTAGTTAATTTACAAGTTGGTTAAATCATTTGGTACAGATGTAATAAGCATCAATAGAGGTTAATGTCAAAGTTACAAGTTGTCAGTGTGATTTTGTGCAGCAAATAGTCATACACAGTTCAATATCACATAAGACATAAGTCACATAAAAATGATTGCTAGAGTCTTAGACTACACAAAAAGTCATAAGTAGGCAGTCATACAAAAAGTAATATTTTTTCACCCCTAGTAGGGAGAGCATCAAAAGAGCAGGTGTTTGCTAGGAAAAAGTTCTAGAGTTGGTTGTTTAATTGTTAGGATACAATTTGAGAGATAGATAGTCTTAGATTAGGAGGTTACTGTTTATTAGGATTCAGTTTTGTAAGGAAGAAATCTTCATTCATATGGACAGTAGAGGTTGATTCTAAAAGGAACTTTACAGTGCTTTGTAGGATTAAATATGCATTGTTGAAGATCTTAATGATTTGCCATGGTCTGGATCACATAAACATCACACTTAAACAGATCGCATTCAATGACAGTAACTGAAACAGGGGCACATTCATAGTTTGCATACTAATGATTGCTGCTAACTCCTTATCTAAGTAAGTACAAAGCCAATGTATATATAGCTGTTGATCAATCTGCTAGGTATAATGTCAAATAATGCAGGCATTTAGTCCTGCATTCTTGTTACATTGATATAGGATATAATTTATCAGATGAGCAGTGAGACTAGACCTTCAGTGCCAATTTCAGTCAGATTTTCAAGAGCTCCACCAATGGCCCATAAATCATAAATTACTTCTCAACCCCAGCAAGACCAAAACTATACTTTTTTGGAATTCCATAGAAAATTCACCAAGCACTTAATTAACTCTTTAACTATCTTTGACCTACACAACCATTCCATAGAGGCAATGTCTACTTTCAAATAACTGGGACTATGGCTTGATCAGTCACTAAATTTCCATTTCCACATGGAAAAAATGAAAACCAAAATAAACTCACCCAACTTCTGGGCAAAAAATATCTCCCCTTTTCTATCCCAACCAGCCAGTGCAGTCATTTTCAAAAGATTTCTCCCTTTTCATTTTGAATAGGGGCACCCAGTTTTTGTTTCTGCATCCAAGAAAAACATTGCCACACTCCAGTCTATCTCTAACAGCATCTGCCAATTCATTACAAACTCAACTCTCTGTGAGCATCATTGTAGCACCCTAGAAAAAGCCAAATGGCTATCCATAAAACAAAGATCTAACCTACTTTTAGGATTCCAAATTTACAAACTAGTCCATCTCCACATATTTACTCCCTTGTAGCTAGACTTCATGAAAAAAATTCCTCATAGAACCTGACACTCTAGTCACTAGCCACACCAACTGTCATTACACCTAGAACCAAACCATAAAGCACTGTGCATGCTTTCTCCTCACAGCACAGGCACCTACTCTTTGGCAAGCACTCAATCAACATTAAGGAAATTAACACTTATTCTAAATTCAAAATGCAATTCAAAAAGCACTTTGTCATCCAAGCCATATGCTCCTGCTTCAACACAGGACATATCACCTAACCTATATCCTTTTAGAGTCTCTTCTCCTCTCTCAAGATTCGCTGAAGACTGACCCATTTTAGAAACTAATATATATCCTATGTATTACATAGCGTTTGATTGTACATTGCACTGTGCTTGTTCACTGGAATGTGTATACACAGTTTTAACTAATCTGAACTATTCGGTTATTGCTTACATTTCTGTATTTTTTGTTTGTAAAATGTTTTGTATTTCACCCGGGCTGAGCCTGAAATTGGTCAGTACTGATGAATGCACTATCATGGTAAACCAATATAAATAAAAAATAATAAATAAATAAACTAATCTAGCTGAAATACTGTAATGGGAGAGGTAAGGAGAATAATGGTTAACAGAATTCAAAAAAGAAGTCTGCTGCTGCTAAGGGCAGATGTAAAATTAGGTTTTAGCAATTGGATGTGAATCTGGGAAGTCTTTCAGAGAAAGAGTAGAGAGAAATATGCCATTGGAGCAAGACTTAAGCCAAACTAAAAGCAAAAAAAACAAGTGCAAAGGTGTGTGTGTGTGCGTGTGTGTGTGTGTGTGTGTGTGTGCGTGTGTGTGTGCGTGTGTGTGTGTGCGTGTGTGTGTGTCTGTGTGTGTGTGTATTTTTATA
The DNA here is from genome assembly GCF_019279795.1 of Protopterus annectens. Classification (NCBI taxonomy): domain Eukaryota; kingdom Metazoa; phylum Chordata; order Ceratodontiformes; family Protopteridae; genus Protopterus; species Protopterus annectens. The sequence goes on from NC_056745.1 coordinate 862,490,117, forward strand.
TGAAAATTCCCAGGCTGGGAAACCATAGGGAAGATAACGGCAAAGTCATGCTAAACCAAAATCCATGCTATTAACATGTACTTTGTACAGGCTGGTGTCATCACTTCTGGATTACTTAGTCTGTGGTTGGCTTCATTTGTTAACTGTAGAAGTATTACTTGACACATTTATACAAAATTTCTGATGAAGTCTAGTTGTACTAGATGAAAGCGCTAAACCTTCATTAAAAGTGTGGAATTTATTCACGTCTCCAGCGTCTTTGTGATTCCACTAGTAGCCTTTTGGATTCATTTCATTTTGGTTGTAGTGGCTACTTGGACTTTTTTTTCTAATAGCTAAAGAATGCTTTGTAGTTATCCTTGGCCTGGGAGGCCAAACATACCTCAAATTTGGCATTGGTAGACTTTATTTGTCCTCTGAGTTGTTTGTTTAGTTTAATGAGAGTGCTTAATAGTTTAATGAGAATGTTTAATAGTGACTGACCTATGTCATCTTACATAACTGCCACCCAATGTATGTGGCTGATGTTTTTGACATTTTTGTCTTCTGTGACTATATCACGATGGCATTGTCATCAAGGTGATATGCAGTATCTTGTAGGCCAAGTCTAACACCTTATAGTAGCATTCATGGAAACAGCACGACACCTGAATTTGCTTGGCTGGCTTCTGAGGCCCATGTAGGTTCTCTTTGCAATGCATGCATTGTTCACATAGGGGACTACACAGGTAGCATGTAATCTTAGCCCTTTTTGCATGCTACCTACTGTAGCACCTTTTATCTGGCAGGTGTCTTGTACTTTTTTGCCATTGCACACTTAGCAGCAGTTTATTTCTTTAGAAACTGTTGTGCCACACAATGTGGTACACATTACTGATAACTGTGTGTGCTTTTGTGTTTTTCTCTTTATCACTACCCTTTATTATATATTATTTATTTGTAGTTTTGCTTCTCTCCACCTGTATTCATATTTTATGAAGTGTCTATTATAGCTGTAAATGTACTACAGCAGTGGCCACCTCACCAACCACCATCTTTGCCATTGCCTGACATGTTTTCAGGCCAGCCCCTCTACATCCAGCAAAAGGCACCATGGAGGATTCCCTGGTTGTTCCCAGTGGTTTGCCTCTGATGGGGGTGTATTCTCCCCATCAGGGATTGCCACTGGTGTGTCATAATATGTCACTTTGAACAATATGGAAGGATGGCATTTATGACTTGCAGCTGGGCACCCAGACTGACCACTTGGAGTCCAACCTCATGTGTTTGGTAGTGTCACACTATTGCCTGGCTCTAACCAGCATGTCAAGAATGGCTGGGCACAGACATAAAAGCAGTCAATGAAGCGAGTGACCTCTGATTGGAAACAGCATTAGACAGTGCAGCAGTCACCTGTCACCTGACCCTATTCCCCATCATGATATTCCCTGTCCTTGTGGTTCACTTCACTTCCTGGTTTGAAGTCTAATCTTCCCCATCACCCATTATTCTCCATTTGTCTCTCTATATCTTTCCACTATTTTTGTCAACACCTCCCATGTTGATCTTCTGTATCAGACACATTTTATACAATGTGACCCAAGCCACACAGGAAGGGCGACAGAGACCAAACAAATTGTTAGAACAATATAGAGGCATATTTGTGAGTATCAGGCAAAACAGCAAATAATGTATAAACTCTTATCAAGGTGCCAGAAAACCAAAAATTATTTATATCCAACTCGTAAGCTACCTTTAACAATGCCATCTCCTTACCCTAACACAGCATGGATTCTAGACAAGTCATAGTACAATGATGGCACTTCGATGCCGAACTGACAACATTTTCCTCAACATGGACAAAGGTAATTTGACAGGAACAGTACTCACTGACCACAGAAAAGAATGTAACCTAATCAACCACCATGTCTTCTTTCTCTCATCAGAACATTGACGTTAGTAATACATATATCACTTGGTTCCAAGACATCTTGCCGAACAGATTCTTCTAAGTAAATTGCAGCTTTTCCTTCTTTCAGCCCACTCATCTTTCAGTAGGGGTATGTCAAGGTTCTATTCTTTATTTTCATTAAAAAACTACCTCATGATCTTGCTACACTCTGGCACATCCTCTACACTGATGATATGGTAATCTTTCAGTCCAGCCAAAACCAGTGTACAATCAAACACAACTGCAAAAAAAAAAAGAATTAAAAGAAATTTAACTCTCTCACTTATTGGCTCATTAATCACTAATCTAAACTCTGTGAAAGAAGGATGTTGTTTGGCACCACTGAAAAACCTAAAAAAGTCAGCAAAGTCTCACTCAGTATCAGTACCCTTTGTGGCACAACAATAGAAGCAACCACCTCCTTCAAATACCTAGGTTTCAAATTAGACCAGTCTAACATTCCATACTGATATAGAAAAAGTCAAGGGCAAAAGTTAACTCACTTCTGTTCTGGGTCAGTAAAATCTCCTGCTACCTATGCAAACAACTCAGATCAGCTCTAGGCAAAGTCCTTCTAGCCAAACTTGAATATGGTCTACCCAGCCTTTAAGAAAATCTCTTCCACACTACAGACTATCAAAAACAAAATCTTTTGCTTCATCACTAATTCACAGTCTAATGAGCATCATTGCCTCATCCCAAAAAAAAAAAATATATAAATATATATGGTCTTTCAGTACAACACAGAGTAGACCTACTAGGGTCTCTCATGTTCAAACTTCTCAAACCTAACTCATTCCCATCACTAGCTGTGAAGCTTTATACTAAACACACAACAGTCCAACCTCAGACGCTTCTCCAAAGCAGCCCCTCCCACACTCCTACTCCCACAAACCAGGCTCCACTTCACTAACCACTCTTTCTCCATCCTTGCCCCAAAGATATGGGAAGCCCTCACCAGCCACCTAAATGAATCACAGCCCTCCTTCCACACTTTAAGAGTTGGGTCCGCCACATCAGATCAAACTGTACTTGCCACATAGCAGTCCACATCATGTAAGGGCCTCTAGCCATACTCTCTCTCATCTACTAACATCTTTTAATGCCACATCCCCTAATATTCCCTGCACTGATTTTCATTGTCCCACAGCATTTCCACCATTAGATAAACGTGAAATATAATCATGTACATTGTAAAATTTGCATTTCTCACATAATTGTTGATATATCTATTAATTGCTGTTACACATCTCTGTTATATATTGCTACTTCCTGTTCTGTTTTGATATATACAGCTTACTAACTGTCTTTTCTGTTTTTTGTTAATTTTTTTCTTCTTTGTGAATAATTTAACTAGAGCAGTACCTGCAAATGGCCAGTTGTAATCAGTCAACCACCCTGATAAAAAATGTAAAATAATAAAAAAAAAATAATAATAATAATAATAAGTGTCCCTTTAAATAAATATGCATTGAAATATACCATTTCACCTCAGAAATAAAGTAAAAAAGAGTTATACAAACCTTAACATCATAAAAAAGTGTGAAAACATACTCCGTGGACATCACCTATAGTGTCACCACCCAAACCTAATCATCCATCAGAAGTCAGGATACATGTTAACATGAAGATGTTGATTTGTGACCTAGGCAGAGGAAGTGCAGTCTTCCAGGAATATGTCAGGGTAGGATGCCATTAGACAGCACTTCCTCCCAAGAGAAGGCACAAAAGCAAATTTTAATACCTATATCAATAAAGTCCTGATTACAGCACGGGTCACCCAGGTTCAATTAGCAGTTCAGGCAACTGATGGAGCAGCAGGGAGGGATGAGGGCAACCATCCCAGTCCATGGGCACTGATGGTGATGATCCCTAGCCGAAGCTGAAGCTGGCACAAGGTAGGCATGTCTACAAGAAGGGTCTTAGGGTGAAGAAATCTCTGATTTGCTGCAGAAGCAGGGTGAAATGCTGCATTTCTCCATTGCACAGCCCACCCTCCAGGCTAAACCATGAACTCCCAAATGAAAGGAGGGTTTGAAATGAGTAGAGCATAAAGTAAACCCTCCCCAATTGGATGCACAAATGAGTTCTCTCCCCAGGTGCCTTGTTTCTTCACCAACCCAAGAAATACACTGGATTGGAAGTACAGAGGTGGGAGTCGGCAGCTTGTAGACCCTGTGTGTACATGAGCCAGGGTGCTGGTATGATGAACTGATGAACAGAGGAAGAAGGAGAAAAAAAAACTTTTAATATGCATATAGGACTCAGCAGGTATATATATATATATATATATATATATATATATATATATATATATATATATATATATATATATATGTATGTATATATATGTACTTATTCTGGTTGAGAGTATTCACGTGATAAAATATTCAAACATATTATCCAACAAGTGATACAGCATGTCAAAAAATGATGAAGTTTTCAGTAAGAACACTATTGTTTTTGGAAAGAATAAAAATGAATATGGTGAAGAACTAGTTCAAATAGCTTGAGGGAGGAGCCAGGTGTGGATATGCTTGGAATCAATGATCAGCACTGGTTTGTCTACCCAGGAGATGGACAAAATGGCATCAACTGTCTTCAATAACCCTCCTGCCCAGCACATTTAAATGCTCTATAAATTAATCACATGTTTGTGCCGTTCTGTTCTTCAGTTGTTTGCTGTTGCAACATTTGTGGAGTTAGGAAATGGTTGTTATTGGTAATTTTTATCTTGGGAGAAGGGAGATTGGCCCAACCAACTTCAATGTCTTTACCCTGCAAGAGAAAGAGAGAGGTGTAAAACATGCAGCACTATGAACTGGACTGCATACCTCTCAACGGTACAGATTTTTGCAGAATGTCCATATTTTTGACTCATATTTTTGGTCCGTTTCTCATACAGTTGTAGCTTTCTGGCTAATCACTGGGAAATCTTTGAGGACTGAAGTCAGAAAATAATGGCAGACATTTGATTTTCAGACAATATTCTTCAGAACATTAATGCTAATGCAAAACCTGTTATTCTATCAACTATCTAAGTTCGTAAGAGCAAGCAATATTTAAACATGTCCCTGTTTTTTGGGCCCCCCCCTCCCATTATTTATGGCTTTCTCTATTTTTCTTGCTCTAAGAGGTTGAAAGGTATGGACTGAAGATGTTTTTCTCTGTCAAACAGAATCTAAGTTGCAGGTTTTATGTGACAATGGTGGCAGCAATGTGTACACCAGTAGGGAAGACATAGTAGGCCTTTACTCAAGCTGCTGGGGAAAGGGTTAAGCAAAAAAAAAAAAAGGAAATATCCCTCATGTCTGACTGTTTGATATCTATGCTATAGACAGTTTACACTGATGGTGTGGGAAGAACAGATACATGGTGGTAGCTCTTTGGCTGACAAGCATGAGTATGGTAAAAAAAAGTATTTAAGCTTTATGACTGTTTTCTCCAAAGCTGAAATAAATTAATTCTGGAAATGTTATAGCTGACTCCTCAAAAAAGACAGAACATCTCTTGAAAATGGTAACTTTTAGGTTCATCAAACATTTCAGTACTATAAGAAATTTGTTGAGAGAAGTAATGAAATGTGTTTTTTTTTTTTTTTTGGTTCAAAAACAACAGCAATCACCAGTTAGTAGAGTGTCATTTCAGAAACAATCATCTGCATGGTTTAGTCTAAAAGCAGTATTATATGTAAGGTAGATACAGATTCCATCTGTTTTGGATGCATGCTTAACCAGATACAAGAAGGTCAGGATAAAGTCATCACTTGCAGGAATACAACATTACTTGAAACAGAGAAAAAAAGCCATAGGAAAATAGAAAGGAATTACTTGTGCATGTCCAGGCATGTGAACACTTTAACATGTCCATTCTACGAAAGGAATTCTCATGGATGATTGACCACAAGCCTTGAGAAAACATTTTCAAAAATTCAATGTCTAAATTTCTCCTTAGAAGAGATGTCACTGAGAGGCTACAACCTACAGGCAAAATAATTTGGCTGATTGGTGGAAACATCCTTCAAATTGCAAAGGAAAGGGAGAAAAGTATTCAGAAGATGCAACTGCTTGTATGAATGTGATAGATGATTACGCAGTAAACAGGTCATTAACTCTAAACCACAGAAAATGAGACTGAAGGAACTCCAGGTTCCAAAGAAACCCTACCAAAATTTATCATGTCTGACAATGTCCCAGTTTTTGTCACTTAGCAAATTAAAACATTTCTGTGAGAGTTAGGGTAGGCAACATACAGAGAGATAATGTGTATAAAGGTCAGTGGGATGGTTGAGTGTTTTATGTAAAATATTTCCAAGGCCATCAGGATAGCTAGAATTGAAAGAATACCTGCATGGCATGAAATAAATGATGTGCTTATAACATACAGAAATTCAGTTCATCCCATTTCAGGAACTATACCTGTAAATCTATCGTACAGACATACTTTGAGAATATAATCCCAGAAATAACAATATTCAAGGGAGAAGACTGAGGAAGAAAGATGAACAAAGAGACTACATAAAGAAATGCATGCAGATGAGAACCGAATAACAAAAGAACATTGTTTCTACAGGGGTCAACAATTTATATTAAGGAACATTGCAAAATGGATATGTCACTATGTTTTATCTTAATCTATGTAGTTGTTCATTCTCTGAAACTTTCTTTATCCTATTCATGGTTGTACACACACAAACACACACACACACACACACACACACACACACACACACACACACACACACACACACACACACACACACACACACACACACGCACACATACACACACACATACACACACAATACATGCATTCCTACACGTAGAAATGAGAATATAACTCGGAGTATGATCATTATAGCAAGAAAAAAAAAAGTATTGTCTTACAAGGTTATTCGGACTTTTGAGTTGTTGTGCTAAAACTGGACATGATTTTAAAATGTCGATTGAAATATGATAATTATTCTCAATATGGTGACAGTAATGGCAACACTCCAACTAGAAATTAATTTGAGCATAGGAGATCACTGCAAATAATGAAGAGACTGCCTTTTCCTCAAGACTGAAAATGCCTTTGTGGAATACTGTTGTTCAGCAATTCAAGCTAAAGTGACAAAAATTTCAGAGAAAGTTGTTTGCCTTCCTAAGTTGGTACGACTATCCAGTATGACTCATAGTTATAGCTTGGTGAGGGACCAAGTCACTGAGCATAACAGGCTGATAAATCAACCCAATTAAAAAAATGTGGGGGAGGGGGGCGCTCAAACGTATACATTCCAGAGCCATGGTCACACAAACATGAAGGGAGAAATCTCCTGAGCGAAAGTAGTTACTGCCAGTGCATGTTTAAAAACTTAGCTGGTTATGATTTCCTATGGAAAACAACAATATGGGACTTTTTTTCATCTTCCATCTAGTTTTCATTCTATGTGTAATAGAAAATCCTGAATGGCTTTGTAGTTGGTTATATAAACTAAAAGGCAGAGGGTTAAAACCTGCAGTGGAGAGAGGGTATATGACTCCCCTCAACCATTACCAAAGGTTTTAATATTGTTGTTATTTATTGCATGTTCACTGACATGGTCCCTACCTGTATTAAGAATCCTTGAATAGTACTTTAACCAGTGCTCTGGTACAGTGTTGCCAAGTGTTAGTAACATTTTGCTTTGCAGAAGATATAACAGAATTTTTTTGTTTAAAATTAACCCATGAAGATAAATTACATTTAACGTAGATTTCCTTAACATGTTAAAGTTGCAACTGACTAACAATGATACAGGAAGTAGATATTTCCCTTTCTTTAAATTAGTTGCTGTCATAATTACTTCCATAGCCGGCCTTAGGCATAGGCCAACTAGGCGGCCGCCTAGGGCGCTGCTCTAGCAGGGGTGCTTTTCCAGTATTTATTTGCTGTAGGTAGACCAGGATGGGGGCACCAAGTGGTGTGGTGGGGGGCACTGTGGAACCCTTTTGCCTAGGGCATCAGTAGACCTAAGGCTGCTCCTGATTACTCCTATATACAGCAGGTCTACAGAAAATAATTGGTATTTAGAAATCTGCTGGCTATATTATAAAATAACAATGCAGTGGTAAATACACACATAAGCAGAAATGAATTGCAGTCTGATTTTATAAAGTGTGCAATACAAATAAGCCTGTTTACTTTTGACAGATTCAGTGCTCCATCTGGGCTCAAGGCAAGCTAGAGCAAATTAATTGCATTCTAAGTGTTCAGCACTGCAAATTGATACAGGGCATATTCAGTTAAATGGACACCGCACATAGGTACCTCATCATCCAAAATCAAAAACATTTAAGATGTATTAGCACCCACAATATAATCCACCCCCTTTGTAGACTGTAAAAAAATTCCTTTTTGGACTTCAGTTAAACTGCCTTATCATATATTGCCGCAATTAGCATGTTCATTTTCCAGTAGTTTTATTTCTTATTGTGTTGTCTGCTGGGCTCAGTCACTTTCCTCTAACCCAAAAAAATATAGAGTTTCAAACAACTGTCATCTAAGCCTGGCAAGAAAAAAGTTAATGACCCACAAGAAATATGGAGGACATGGTTTACAGAGGTGTGACATGGCCTTGGACTTTACCCAATTCATTGCATCATTTACAAAATCCTAACCCCTGTCAATCATCCCAGCTCAATACCTAGCACTTATAGAGAAGAGGGAAATAGGTGACCAAGGGGACATGATGTTAAATTGAGGACCAAGCTGGTAAAGAAAAGGGTGTTTGTTAAGAGATTAAGTGAATGGGACTGTATATGGATGAACCCTATGATAAGGATAGATGGGTAGCCAACACTACAGTGGGATGGGATTAAGGCGATGTTATTTACTGCAGTAATTTTACGATGTCCAAAAGCAAGACCCCCCCTATAACACTGGCCTGGAATAGAGCACAAAGCTAATCTACCATTATGGCAATATTTGCAAATAAATAACCTGAGTAAAACTGTTAGTGTGCAGAGTATCTCTCTTTTGAAATGGTTAACCACAACAAGTGGACAATTTATTTATTTATTTTACATTTGTTTACTGGGAAAGGCAGACTGGCAAAGTCCATTTTCAGTGGAAGCCCGTGGAGAAAAGCTCCACATAAAGAAAATACAGCATAGGGATATGTAACACACACCATTAAATTAAAAAGAAGTGTAAACAAACTTAAAATATTCAAATAAATGCACATGTGAAATGTGTACAATAGTAATTCAGAACATTTGGGTACAGTACAAATTAATACAGAAATCAGAGTAACAACAAAAATATGTATAAATAGATAATCCAAGTTCATATTAAAATAATTCACAGTGTATGTCAACAGATATTAAGTAGATTAGTAGAAAAAGAGAGATTGAGACACAGGAGAAATAAGATATGGATGGAAGTGCTCAGCCAGGGATATTACATGAGCATTGCCATGTATCTGATAAATACATTTTGGGTAGTTTGTTAAATTGGGTTATGTTGTTAGCAGATCTGACACTGTGGGGTAAAGAGTTCTAGACTTTAGAAATGCAGCAAGAGTAAAGGGACTGTCCTGCAGAATTATTGGCTTTAGAGACCTGAAGTAAAGATTTATTTGTTGAACGAAGCCAAGAGAGTGTTAGAGTAGGGGAGTAATAAGTATCGAAGAGATGGTATCTTTTCAGCATTATAGAGTAGTTTGTGGGCCAAGATTAACTGGTTATAAGCTAGAAGATGTGGAAATTCCATCCAAGAAAGTTGTTTTAGAGACAGACAGTGATGAGATGTATAACCTGAACTAGTGGCAAACTTAGCAATTTTGTTGTAGCAAGTATTTAATTTTTCTAAGTCAGTTTTTTCAGGTTGGTAAGGATGGGAGAGACATATAGTAAAATTGCCAGGAGGTGTGTTCTTGCACTGGCAGCTCTAGAGAAGTCTAAGAATTTGTTATTTCTATAGTGGGTACCCATCTTTTTATGTACTTTCTTAATTTGTTTGTGATACGTGAGAGTCAAATCTTAGCTTGTCATCTATTAAGACTCCAAGTAGTTTGGTAGTAGATTCAGGAGTGATTTTTGTGTTGTATGTGTGTTTTTGGAAGTGATATAGAATGTTAGAAAGGAGTCAACTGATTTGGTAGGTTGAAAGATTATAATTTGCCATACACTGTCTACTATCTGTTAAAGTATGGATGATTATAGTCAATGTTTTTTGAGAAAGACAAAGCACAATGGTTCATTTTCCTAAACTCCCACGAAGACAGAAATACCTTGAACTCCATTATGTCACCTTGCTGGTTTTCTATACACCTTCTATATTTTACACACTTTAACAAAGTACTTATTTGGTAGATTACTCCAGCTCAGTTAAAGATAGGGGTCAAGCAATAGCAAATGCTAGAGATATGGAAAAGAGTAAACTAGCTATTTTCCTCCTACTTTGTTAAGGTAGACTGTAATCTTTCATCTGGATGAGAGTGCATTCCACAGTGCAGCTGTCCTTAGAAAAATCATCCAATCACTGACAGACCTGAACTTCTAGAATCTGTAAATTTGGCATCTTTATGGAAGGAGAGGGAGGAGAAAATGGCCAACAATGATCCTTGGGAAAGCTCAAGCATAGATTTCTCTGAGAGGTATGTGGAGTTGGAGAGAGCCTTAATAAAAGAAGTTACTACATTCTATGACCTAAAACTACTGGAAAAATATATAAAAACCAACATTACTCCGAGGGGCCTCAGGGTGGAACGATTACCAGCCTTTGAATTTGCAGAAGATGAATTGGATTTGTCTGCGGAGTGGAAGGACATTTCAGTGAAGTGTACTTTGGGCTGGCTTGCTGTGTTAATAAAAAGAAATGAGAGAACATTGAGTAGAACTCGTAATTCTATCCTGCTTCTGCAGGAAAAGCTTATAGAAGAAAGACTATATTTAACAAAAATATGGGCGAAATTAAAAGTAGAGTGTCTAAAATAGAGTCGGAGGTGGTTTCCAGAAAGAAGAGAAAATATCTTCGTGATATCAAAGACCATGAAACAGGTAAACTGTTTTCATGGCAATATAGCTTTAAGAAAAAGCGTGGAGCATCTCGTGACGTCATCAGGGGCTCCAGGTCTGTTGGCGGTGGTGAAACTTCAGCGTCTTCAGCAGATGAGTCGAGCAGCAGGAAAAGTGTATCGTTCGAGAGCCTGAATGTAGAGCAGGAATCCAATACAGGAATTACAGGAATTAGCAATGCAGCCAGTGATACAGACCAAAGCAGCAGAAGGGAGAGGCCGTCGATTTCAAAATAAGGGAGAAGGAGGTGAAAAGCTGTAGGCCCTAGTGGACATGGAACTATTCTCCCAAAGACTTTTTTCCAGAGGGCGAGAGGGGTTCAACGAGTTCAACAGGACTATATACAGTCTTCAATGAATATAAGAAGCTGTCTATTCCGATAAAGAGGTTCCTTCACAGAACTTTGATTATTTGAATACTGATATTGTGGACACTGGTGGAGGTGAGAAATATAATGTAATAAATATTTCTGATTTAAATATAACCGAGAGTGCCAAACAAGTTTTATATAAAGGCACTAAATTTGTACCCGTATGTTTCCCCTCTCTTGCTGATTTATCCTTGGAAATTAAGCAGTTTTGCAGGAAGTTGTTTTTGAGGGAATATTTTGCTGTTCAAAATTCTTTTAAACATAAGCATGACTCCAATATTAATGCTCCATTGAGTAACAACTTAAATAATGTTGATGAGAATGTGGCCTGTTTGGAAAATTTAGATGAGTCTTTGTTAAATCTCACACTACACGAAAATGATTTAGTGGATATATATGCACAAGATGAAGTGTGTGAAAATGGGGGGGTTTTACTTTTAACACTGGGTATGGTAGACTAACGGTTCCCCATCTATACTGCAAGAGTGAATTCATGCCACCTAGAAGGAACATAGTTATTAGTGTATTTGAAAAAACACTATTAAATACTTTGGGAGAAGAACATGCAAAGTTTTGTGGACAGGAAAGAAAATATAATTTGAAAAGGGATGAATGGAAAGCTTTGTGTGATTTAAAGGGTATGAATAGAAAGTATGTATTCACTCAAGCTGATAAGGGAGGGAACTGGGTAGTTCTTACTAGGGACAAATACAATTCCATGGCTTTGGAACTTTTGAATGATGACAAAATCTATTTAGAGTTACCCCTAAACCCAATGAAAGAATACAACATGTTATTGTTGGAAATATTAGAAAGGGTGTGGGCTTTTTATCCCCAGGGGATGTTAAAAAGTTACATATTAAGAATCCACGAGTGGCTAGATTTTTTACCATCCCTAAGATACATAAAAATCTCATGGATCACCCCCATAGTTTCAGGGAAAGGAGGATACCTACAGAATGTAGGAATATTTTGGATTCCCTTTAAAGGGATATCTGGAGAGGGTACAATCTCATGTTAAGAATAGTGAAGAGGTGTGTTTCAAGGTTTGTAATATAGCATGGGATGAAGGTTTCTATTGGGCTAGTATAGACGTTAAATCTTTATATACTAGCATTAACAAGTGGCATGGTCTAAGGGCAGTGGAGAAAATGCTAGGGGATGGACCTAGAACATTTTTTATCATCAGTCTGTTGGATTTCTGTCTCACGCACAATTGTTTTGAGTTTGAGGGAAAATATTTTTTGCAAAGAGGATGGGGCAGCTTTTCCTCATATGCAATATTGTTTATGGCCCATTTTGAGAATAGCTATATTTACCCCTCTTTCTTCCATAAAAGTAAGGTAGTCAAATACATGAGATTTATTGACGACCTTTATTTTATGCAGTGGTGTGCCAGAAGAGTTTGAAAAATTTTGTTTCAGAGTTGAAGCAAAATAATTGGGGTTTAGATTTTACCTATAACATAGGGGGAAGATCTATCCAGTATTTGGATGTAGAAATTTATGTGAGTCAGGAAAATATAATTCATTACAAACCATACTACAAGAAGACTGCAGCAGAGAATTTTCTCCATGCCTCTAGCATGCATAGTGATTCCTTGATCGAATCTCTCCCATTTGGTGAATTTAAAAGAATAGGAAGACACATTTCGGAAAAAAACTTGATTCCAGTGGAATTTAACAAAGTGGAAGGAAAGTTAGTAGAGAGAGGGTATTCTGTCATGAGCATAAAAAAAGCTAGGAGAAGGGTGGAAGATGAGTTGGGCATAACCAGAAAGTCCAGGAATAGAGTGAGATTTAAAGGGGTGGGATATTCTGAAGATCGTGACACTCATTGTAAAAATAACAGTGGATTTAGGGAATCTGATGAAAAAATATTCTTTGTAACTAAATTTTCCCATTTTTCTCAAACCTTAAAAGAACTAGTGGATAGATTTTGGCCAATTATTTGTGAAGATGAGAAAATTGGAACGCTTTTTCCATCACGGGTAACTTTTTCATACAAAAGATATTCTAATCTCAGGGAAATTCTAAATTCCAGAAATAATGATAAAGAGGGTGAAAGTGAGAGAAGGGGATCATTTAGATGTGGAAAATGTAAAGTGTGTGAGTTGATTAGGAATTTGGATGGTTGTAAAATCAATGGGGTTAAATATAATGCCAAGGAATTCTATAACTGCAACTCAACTGGGGTTGTATATATTATAGGATGTGGCTGTGAGAGGCAGAATTGGTATGTAGGACAAACCACTAGAAGGGTTAAATTAAGGATTTTGGAACACCTGGGTGATATAAGGCATAGGAGATTGGAGAGCCCAGTGGGAAAGCATTTCTTTGACAATCATGGGGGGGTTCCAGATGGATTTGTTTTCAGTGTATTAGGTAGACCCAATGTATTTGGGAATGAGGCCATTTTTCGTGAAAAATTACTTTTGATGGAGTCAAGGTTCATTCTTAATTTGAAAACTATTTTTCCAAATGGGATGAACATGGAGGTGTAATATGTTAGTGATATATATTTTTCAGTACATAGATCAGAAATAATGTTTACAGCAATGTTAGTCTTTTCACATGTTCTTCACATATTTCTCAATGTTTTTAAATATATTCAGGGAAATGGGTTTGCTTGCAAGGACAACATTGTGTGAAAAATAGGTATATATCTTATTGATAGTATTTATATTCATGTTCATATTATCAAAATGAATGTTATTTATTCTCTAATTAATATGTTGCATAGAGATGTCAAGTTTGTTTGCTTTAAGTAGTAATGAAACAATGGTAATAAATTAATAATAAAATGGTGCATTAATTATCTAATTAAAGATTTGTATAAAAATGGGTGGAGCACTAAGTAAAATGTATTCCAGGAGAAGGCGAAGGCCGAGGTACCAGAATTAAAAATCAGTATTGCAGCAGTTGGTGTTCTCCTTTTTGTATTCTACATATTATGCCAAAAGACTCAGAACTAACTTCCCTGGAAAGGAAATGGCTAATACAGGTTCAAACAAAGTCACATCTGTTATATCTCAGTAATGGAAATATTTATATGCAAACATATTCTACGGATATGCATTGTTACAGCAATCAGTTCTGCACAGTCTCAAATCTGATCCTGTTTATGAAAGTTTGAATGCTTTTTGGCGTATCTTTTTGTTTGCATAGGATGATTTATTGTGAACTGCACAAAGTTAAAATGTAATGTTGTTATATTGTTATAACAATGCCACAGAGATGTTATATTATAAGAAAAAAAAAGTTTGTCCACATTGTTTCTCTACCAAAGTGGAAAAGACGAATGAGAATAATCTAAGTGCTTTATCCAGTGGTGAACTGGAACCCTGTTCTACAAGAAAGTGCGTGGTGATGCAATGTTACATAGAAAGCTAATTTCCCAAAAGAGCAAGTCAATTAATTTATAAGTTTCCAAAGCAAGAGAAAAGCAGATCAGTGGCACAGAAGGATAAACAAACAAAATACAATATGACAACTGATTTTAACAGTTCAGGTATCTTCTTTATAAATATTCATAGAGTACCTCCTAGCACCTCTGTTTTTCACCTTCAGACAGAGAAAATTACACAAGTGTTTCAAGCTTTTAAAAGAATTAAAGAAAAAATAAACTCCTACACTCAAAGTCAGTCAGCAATTATGGCACTGTAGCAATTTTCATCATCATTAACCCTTGTACAACTTATCTTATAAACAAGTAGATACAGTAATCTGTAAATGCATATACAGATTTATTTTTATAATTATACAACACATTAAATTTCAGTGCATTCATTAAAAATACTAACCATTCAAACGAGTTTAAGGCATCTTTTTGTAAGGGGACAATATTTAAACCATCTGACACTAGACTATGATTTTTCAAAACTAATTTGGTCTCAGAAGCCAACAGGAAAGATTCTAAATGCTTTTCCTTGGTATAGACGAGAACAGCTCCTTCTGGTTGCCTGATAGGGGAAGGAATTTTCATTATTTCTGGATGAAAGTCCCTTTGATAGGTAGAATGGAGGGCTATACTTGCAGGAACTGTTTGACATTGTTTTCTGGAAGAATCATGGATAAGTGCTAAAATGTGGCAGTATATGTTTGGTGGCAGCAGGCACAACACATCAGCAAGACTGTTTTTTTTTTCTTTACTTTTTTTTTATTTTTTTTCTTGTCAAAATAGGAATTGAGATATTTCTTTCAGCATGCATAACTATGCATCTTTTTTGTGCCTGTATCTCTTAGGGTTTGGTGTAGCGGCATGGGGACAAAATCTAGAGTGGAGAAATAGAGGACCTAAAACAGAGGTATTTGAGTGTGTATTACCAGCTGCCCAGCATCTGTATCTTGGAAAATAAGTCACTGTATATTCAATCAAAAATACAAGAAAAACAAATAAAAAAAGCATTTTGTTGCAGGAGGACAAGCCTCCTGCATACCACATCATCTGCTATTTCTATATCTATATCTATATCTATATCTATATCTATATCTATATCTATATCTATATCTATATCTATCTATTTTTCTATCTATCTATCTATCTATCTATCTATCTATATACACACATAAATAGATAGATACAGATATAGATATACCATGTGTCTATTCAGCAGTAAGGAAAATTCAAAAGAATAAAGTAGACTGACAGCTAAGGAAAGCAGTAAACTAGTTTTAGTTTAATTGTTTTCTTCTATCGTTTGACCATAAACTTCATCATGATCACTACTATGGGGACCATATGTAAAGCAGTATCTACTTAGCTCAATAATTGGCTATCTCCTGGGTATGCAGCATGGCTATTCATGGACTGGAAAGCATTACCAGTATAAAATAATGTCACACTAGCTTTAAAATGTGCAGGGCTAAAACTGGGTCCATGTTGATAGAGACATTATCCAGGCATTAGTTGTCATGTATAGCCCACATACTGGAAATAGAGGAATGTGTGGACTTCCTATACCTGTGGATATTGAAGTATTGTAGCATTTTGCCATACTTACTACAGAGACAAACTGGGGGCACCTCAGATATTTCACAGGTGTCAGACTGTAGAATACTTAGGACATTCCTCCATATATTGCTTCTACATGTTGACAGAAATATCTGTTTTCCCAACACAGTAGGAGACACAGCCATCAACAAGAGTGATGTCTGTGATATTGCCTATCTTTTCTATGTGCTGTGTGCCACCAACTGCACCCAAGTGGTAGTAAAGGCCTATTCTACTATCTATGGAAAATGTTATATCAGTAAGAAGAGCTACCACTGATTTGCCTCTGCAAGGCCATCACAATCTTTGGCTGTGACACTGGGGAAGAAGACTGCTCCCCCCAAAGTGGGTAGTCAGTATTACAGTATGTGCAGTTTGTTGGCTATGTGAAAGCAGGAGCAGCTACATTGCTATGACCACTGGTTTTATGCCCACCTAGGGGTGACACAGACAGCATCAATTTGTCCTTGGACAGTGACTCATTGCACATGCTGTCCTCGTTATCAAATCCCAACAGAGACTGGCCTCAGCTTGTTGTTCCCTAGTCTGTACAGATGTCACAGAATGGTAGTTTGCCCTGTGGAAGCAACTATACAATAAACAGTGTAATACTGACAGCTAGTTTTCCACTAAATATGAAACACCTACTTGTAGCAATGCTTTCACATATCTCTATGCCCAATGTACCTTTGAAGAACAGAAGAGATCATTATTGCATACAGTGGTGCATAAATATACTCAAAGAGGAAGTACAGCTCCTACATCATGGGTATGGACTTGGCTCATCTCCATGAGATATATGAAGCATCCGTCCTTCCCCAGAACTGATGTTAATATCTCTAAGTATGATGCCTGACCATCAACATCACCAAGAAGGAATGCCAGAAATAATTCTACCTCAGAGAGTGTAGAACTTGATGGATGATGACCCCCTTCACTCCATTCCACTGCTGTGTTGTGTGCCTTTGGGGAAGCCGCCTGTATCACAGTGTTTACATACTTCAGCATTTGATGCATGACATGGTTCCTCTACCCACAGCCTTGAAATTATGCACCACTGTTTTCCATGCACTGTGACAGAAAGGCTGGTAGGAACTCCCTATCCTCACTGAACATCTCCCATCCGGAGTACCAATAGCAAGACTTCATTTTCAGCAGTGCTGAACTTGTCCAGTGTCTGCAATCCATCACCTTCAGAGGACACTCATACAGCAAAGGGGAATAAGAAATGACAGCTCAAAATGGTATGCATGAGTGTACAGAAGTACCTGTGTCACAGCAAAAGTAGTCTGGTACATTAGGACATGATAGTGTACATCAGGATAGGTACACTGTGGGGGCATCATGCTTTCCACGCTTTTCAGGGCTGCATGGTTGAGGAATGGGTGACCATTCTATATCAGTAAGAAAGCCCTCTGTTTGGTCTATATGTGAACAGGTACATGACTGCAATTGGTTAAAACTTCTGTTGTTATGAAGACTAAGGTTGCATAGACGGGCAGGGTGTCAGTCCTGTGTCAGTGGGCTGACATCCCCTGCTAGGTGTGAATGTGACCAGTAACATGAGTATAATATGCTACAGATTCTGGTATTACAAAGTCTAAAGTTTTCTTGATTGGAGTGGTTGGTTATTCTGTATCAGCAGGCTGGTGTCACCTAACCATTGGAATGGTATGTATATGAACAGGTGCTTAAGGGTACAGCTATATGTTCCTGTTGTGCTATAAGTACACCTGCCCACTAATGCACTAACGTTATCCTAACAGCACTTCAATTATAGGCAACATTCAAAAGGGAGATAATTACTTGCATATGATATTTGGTTGACTGACATTTGGTCGAAATGCAGTTTTCAAGTGGACAGAATGCTGAACCAGAATACATAGACTAGACTACAGAGAATGGGTAGTGAAGTTTTTAAGTATTTGAGTTCAGCATTGTGCAGGGAGATTGTGGTTGAGTGAGGAACTGGGAATTAGCCAATTTCCTCACTGTAGTGTGATCTCGGAGTTGGTATAATTAACTTGCAGGGAGAGTGCAGCCCTCCACATGGGAGGTGTGGGGGGGGCATAGCCCCTCTGAAAAATAATACAATTAACATGCTATTGACTGTAGAGTATAACAATATGTTAATGTGCATAGCATGAGTGAGTAATGTCACCTCCTGCTATGTCGAATACATCAAGTTATGGATGTCGATGTATTCATTGTCGTCTTGGTTGCTGTTTCAAAATTCAAAATTCGGCATTTTGGGTCAACATTCTGACCGGGCGACTGATGCAGTTTCAGAATTTCAATAATAAACCATATATATCTTTCTATATATATATATATATATATATATATTTTTATATATATATATATATATATATATATATATATATATATATATATATCTATATATATATTACTACAGTCATTTAGACAGCTGCATACCCCTTGTGGTCTATCTCCCATGTCTCTGCTGTTTATCTACTGGCAGAATGGAAATCAAGCTACTTAATTCACTTTGCTGACCGTTCATCCTTGACTTGCATTTTGGTATTCAAAATGGCAGAATGCCAATAATCACCATTACTGATGGATCATAGTTTACACTGCATTTATGCCGATAAGATAGACTCCACCTTGTCTATAAATGTCTTTCTAGTCTTCCTATATGCATCTCATTGACATGAGATACAAATATATTCAGCTGTATGTCAATGGCTTGCCAACCACACCTGCTGATTTATACAAGCTGCTGATGTAATTGTATGTTACAAGACATTAGAGTGCACTGGATATGATTTATAGTCTGATGATGCCATTTTGTTTTGTTATACATTTTTGAAAACTGCTGCCAATGTATCCCATGAAGATCATCTGCCTGATGTGTAAAGAAGACAAAACCTATGCTCTGTCTCCTTCATGGTGAGTTCAGAGAATTGCTGGTGAGGTCCTATTTGGGTCCTTTCTAGAAAGTGGCCCCTTGGTATGGTTTGCCAGCTCTGTTGTCGAGAGTGGCTTGCTTTCATCACACCACTAAGTGGTACAGATACAAGGTCAGTGGCTTGTGTCACTTTTGCCCTGAAGATCCCCATTAATTTGAAGCAGAGGTTAGCAAAGGACATGCCACATGGTATAATCAATATTACCATCTGAATATAGTACCTCTTTTCATACATTTTTTTCTGTTTGGGCTGGTATTTTCTGTTTCTCTGCTCTTATTTAACCTGACAAAATAAAGAACACTCCAGGTTGGCTGTTGTGGGTGATTGTGCCTGTTGTGGGTACTGCTGATGACAGTTATTCTGTGACCATGGGGCATGGTGAGCAGAAATTCATCCTTCTGCATCATTGCACATAAATGATTATTATTGTAGCTATGTCTACTTATTTGCAACTGATAACACTCACTTGCTTATGTTCATTTTTAAATAACTATGGCACTATAGATTGCTATCTTACCTGCAAAATGAGAACCAGACTGCCGCCCTGCAACTTTGCACATGTCCAGTGCTGCTACAGTCACATGTTGAAGCCTCTGGGAATTACTTAAGACTTCTGCTTGTGTGTTTGTGTGGGAGGGTGAGGTGGGATGGTGGTTGTTTTGTTGCACTGTCATTTGCATTTTATTAAACCCACTTTGTATATGGTGGGTTGCTTTCCCTTTTGTCTTTCAGCACAGACAGAGGATAAAGAGAATGCTGTAGGCTGTCAAAAAGGCAGTTGGGATTTCAGGGACTCCAGAGGTAGTGGCATGTATGTCCCCTTTTTTGTTTAAATTTTCCATATTTCCCATGGGCCACTCTTAAGTAATACCAGGTTTCCCAAATGTATCTTCCTTCTGCGGATCTTCAGGGGCCACTAGAGTTGTAGGTATATAGGTATAGTTCTGACAGCTGGAGAGCAAAGTAGGAGTACCTCACTCTTCTCTTCTTTATACATGCATACATATATATATAGATACATATATACACGTATACACGTATACACACACACAAACACACACACGCACACACACACACACATATATCTCTATCTACCTATATATATATATATATATATATATATATATATATATATATATATATATATATATATATATATATATACATATATACACGTATACACACACACAAACACACACACACACACACACACACACACACACACACACACACATATATCTCTATCTACCTATATATATATATATATATATATGTATATATTTAGATACATATATACACGTATACACACACACACACACACACACACACACACACACACACACACACACACACACACACACACACACACACACACACACACACACACACACACACACATATATCTCTATCTACCTATATATATATATATATATATATATATATATATATATATATATATATATATACACACACACAAACACACACACACACACACACACACACATATATCTCTATCTCTATATATATATATATATATATATATATATATATATATATATATATATATATACATATATACGTATACACGTATACACACACACAAACACAACACACACGCACACACACACACACACACATATATCTCTATCTACCTATATATATATATTTATATATATATATATATCTATATATATATATAGATACATATATACACGTATACACACACAAACGCACACACACACACACACACACACACACACACACACATATATCTCTATCTACCTATATATATATATATATATATATATATATATATATATATATATATATATATATACACGTATACACGTATACACAAACACACACACACACACACACACACGCACACACACACACACACACATATATCTCTATCTACCTATATATATATATATATATATATATATATATATATGTATATGTATATATATATATATATATATATATATATATATATATATATATATATATAGATATGTATATATATATATATATATATATATATATATATATATATATATATATATATATATTTTAAAGTGGAACCTGTGTGTTGAGAGACAGCCTTACAAGACTATCTGCAAATATATAGAGCTGAGTATATTTTTCTGTATTATTTTGTATTATAGAGCTAAATTGTTGCTTAGATATCTGTTGTCTTACTGTTCTGCAAATATACAGAGATCAGTATATATTTTTTTGGTTTTATAATTTGCACTCTGATTCCTTACATCTCTGTTGAAACTTTTCCCTACCCCCCCCCCCTGTTCTTGGTTGTAGTTTAAATTTGGTGGCGTTTGCAGTGCCCGCCCTACTGTAGATTTGATCTAGGACACTCCCCCAGTCCCATCTCTTTACCACATTCTACCTAATAAACCCTTTCTGCACTTGCTTTTAGTCCTTTTTAATTTAATTACATTTTTCAAACTGTGTGTGGACTAATATTGCTACATACTCAAGTGTGCCAGTTTGCACTGCATGTGAATTGTTTTTACTACTGTTTTTGCTACTTTTCTGAAAAAATAACAAAATTGTAAGCCTGTTTCCTACCTCTCCTCTAATTAGTGTTCCAGATACAGATTTGCTGTATCCAAGACTATTTGTAAGCTTCTGAGCCCCCCCCCCAAGCTTTTCTGTGCTGGAAGGAAGCCTTCTAGCTTATCAGTGGGAGTGGTAAGCACTAGGTAACCTGTCTACCACATAAGGAGTGGTTCTGGCCCAGAATTTGTAGTTATTGGCCATTTGGGTGGTCTTTCATCTCTCTCACCTTTCTGATTTGAAGGCCTGCATTTGCACTTGTTTCTGTCCTGTAACTCCTGGGCCCATCTCATTTGCTCACTCAAAAAAAAAAAAAAAAAAAAAAAAATTATCTGCTTTTACTGTATTTGTGTTTCTTCCTACTTTATTTTGCTTTTGCGTCATCTTAAAAGTACTCAGTTGTATTAATTACTGCTTGGTGTAACTCACTCTAAGGCTTTTAGTTTAAGCACTTGGGCTTCAGACCAGTTGTTTTACATTAAGAAGGTTTGTGGTCTGCACTGTAGTGGCAGAACAGGTAGCTTACATCCTTCTAAGTTGGGAACTGCTGATTGAGGGCTCAGTGTCTGTTATTCTAAAAGTGTATTAATTCTGGTTTAAGCACTTGGGCTTCAGGCCAGTTATTTTACATTAAAAGGATTCGTGGTCTGTACTCTTGTGGGAGGAGTGGCTGGACTCTGCCCTTGTGAGTTGGGAATTTCTGGTTAAAGGCTTATAGTGCCTGCATATTTAAACTGCTTCTTACTGAAATTGGTACACCTTGTTTGCTGTAGCATAGACTAGATCCAGGCCTGCTGAATCTAGCTTTGTTTGTATAACTTGAGCACTAATCCAGGCATTCTTTAAAGTATTCAATTGTATTTATTACTGCTTGGTAGTAACTTGATTAAAGTGTAGCTATCATTCTAAGTCTTTTGGATTAAGCACTTGGGCTTCAGACCAGTTGTTTTACATTAGGAAGGTTTATGCCCTGCACTGTGGTGGCAGGACAGGTAGCTTACATCCTTCTAAGTTGTGAACTGCTGATTGAGGGCTCAGTGTCTGTTATTCTAAAAGTGTATTAATTCTGGTTTAAGCACTTGGGCTTCAGGCCAGTTGTTTTACATTAAGAAGGTTTGTGGTCTGCACTGTAGTGGCAGAACAGGTAGCTCTTACATCCTTCTAAGTTGGGAACTGCTGATTGAGGGCTCAGTGTCTGTTATTCTAAAAGTGTATTAATTCTGGTTTAAGCACTTGGGCTTCAGGCCAGTTATTTTACATTAAAAGGGTTCGTGGTCTGCACTCTTGTGGGAGGAGAGGCTGTCTCTGCCCTTCTGAGCTGGGAATTTCTGGTTAAAGGCTTATAGTGCCTGCATATTTGAACTGTTTCTTACTGAAATTGGTACACCTTGTTTGCTGTAGCATAGACTAGATCCAGGCCTGCTGAATCTAGCTTTGTTTGTATAACTTGAGCACTAATCCAGGCATTCCTTAAAGTATTCAATTGTATTTATTACTGCCTTGCAGTAACTTGATTAAAGTGTAGCTATCATTCTAAGTCTTTTGGATTAAGCACTTGGGCTTCAGACCAGTTGTTTTATATTAGGAAGGTTTGTGGTCTGCACTGTGGTGACAGGACAGGTAGCTTACATCCTTCTAAGTTGGGAACTGCTGATTGAGGGCTCAGTGCCTGTTATTCTAAAAGTGTATTAGTTCTGGTTTAAGCATTTGGGTTTCAGGCCAGTTATTTTACATTAAGAAGGTTTGTGGTCTGCACTCTTGTGGGAGGAGACGCTGGACTCTGCCCTTCTGAGCTGGGAATTTCTGGTTAAAGGCTTATAGTACCTGCTTATTTGAACTGTTTCTTACTGAAATTGGTACACCTTGTTTACTGTAGCATAGACTAGGTCCAGGCCTGCTGAATCTAGCTTTGTTTTTATGCTTGTTGTTTGTTTGCTTGTTATTTCCCTGAAATGCTATTTCCACCTAAAATCCAGCTTTTCAGCGCTTCTGTGGATCCCTAGTGATATCTGCATTGCTTACTGTACTTATTTCCTTGTTTCACTTGAAAGAAAGTTACTTTTTGTCATTTTTGCATTTAAGTTACATGCAGCACATTGCATTTAGTTACCTGACACTTGCTCACTAAAGCAATTATATAAGTCAGCACTAAAAAATTAAAAGCACTACACCCTCACAAACTCCCCTTGAGTACCTTGTTCCCCATTGGCCCTTTTTTTCAATTATAAAGGAATTCCCAATAGTACTCTAGCATGTCCAAAGGTCAGTTGTCAATCTCCTCTCCGGTCCATCTGGTGAATCTGGGAATCTTGAGGCAATGTTACAACTGCCTCATGTACACAGACAACCCTCTCCTCCTCCCAACAAATTCCAACACATGTGAGAGGTGCAACCATATAGCCATACTGAAGGCTAAGCTCTCTCAACTTAGTACTGGTGAAACCAGTCAGGAAGAGAAGGAAACCACACTCACTACAATTCCAGTCTCACATAGACCTACCACGACAGCAAACCAAACACATAAACACACAAAAACATACTCGGAGGCTCTAAATAAAAATCTGCCTAAGCAGCAGAGACCTGCAAAGCAGACACCCAAGCAACCGCTACCCCAAAACAAAAGACATGCAACACATAGCTAACAAAGCCAGTGTGCCGAACAGTCACAGCCCTTAAGGCTAAACAACACACCTGATAAACTTGTAATATGTGACTCTATTGTCAGGCACACTGACGTCCTGCTCACCAGGCTGAACAAGGAGAAGGTCACGGTGAGCTGCCTGTCGGGCGCTAGGATATGCCACATAACACAAGCACTCAGGTGACTCCAAGGCAAGTACAAATATGACTCAGTCATTGTTCATGCTGGTTTGAATGACCTGAGACATACCTCCCTGGACTACATGAAAAGAGACATAGAGGAGCTCTCTGAGCATGTAGCCCAGGCCGGTATGACCCTGACCTTGAGTAGCATCTTACCCTCACCAAGAATGATGCCACAATATGAAGACAAAATGATCAAGTTCAACAATTGGCTTAAGTATTGGTGTCATTCAAAGGGGATCCAATGCCTGTCAGCCTGGGATGACATGCTCGACAAGCCACAATGCTTCGCTAGGGACGGCTTGCACCTGTCACCCCTGGGCTTTCGCATATTGGCAAAGTCTCTTGCTACCCCCATAGTGCCTTTTTTAGGCAAGGCTCAAAAGACAAACCCACCTCCATAGGTACCACAAGGGATAAGAAACTAAGAGTAATGCTACTCAACGCCAGAAGTCTAAACCTCAAGATGCACGCACTCGAAATTCTCCTTAGCATGGAGAACATCGATGTCTGTGCAGTAACAGAAACCTGGTTCAAGGCTCCCAAGAGCACCCCAGCACTACCAGGTTATACCTCATACCATGCTTTTTGGCCCCAAAACTTGGACCGAACCACAAAAGGAGGGGGAGTATCAATATTCGTCAAAGATACCAACACCTCCAGGTTGGTGACACAGCACAAAGCATCAGAGACTATCCATGTGCAACTAACAGTGGGTAAAACTGCCTTCCAGTTTATAGCCTGCTACAGACAACCTACCCAAACCCAGGAACCCCACTCCGCCTTCCTGAGAACACTGGAAAATATGAAGGTCTCTCCAAACACCATTATATTGGGCGACTTCAACTACCCAAACATAGACTGGGAGCATTACTCTAGCTCCAACACCCTAGCCCAAAGGTTCCTAGAATTTATAAACTCAAATGCTATAGAACAACTTATTACCACTCCCACAAGAGGGGAAAACATACTGGACCTGATCATCACCAACATGGGGACTTTATGCTCCAGACCAGAAGTGTATCCCTCACTGGTAAGATCAGACCATAAACTAATCTCACTGGATATTCACATCCCGACTCCACCCCCTGCCCTAAAAACCACAGTGAAAAACTTCTCTAAAGCAAATTTCACATTCCTCAAAACCGAGGTGGAATCCTTCAAAGCCCCTGGGCCTGTGGAAAATACGGCCCAGACCACAGAATCCTTTATAAACGCATTCTATGAACACCTTCAGGAATGCATGGATCATGCAATCCCAAATAAAACCAAGACCGAATCCTCCAAAGGCAGACGTCCTGTCTGGTGGACCCCAGCCATAAACAAACTATACAATAGAAGGAGGAAGCTACTACATGATAGAGCAAAATCCCAAAAAGGGAAGGCATTTCTGATCAGTATTAGCAAATAACTACGGGCACTCATAAAATCGTCTAAGGCCAGCTTCGAGAGAAAAATTGCACAGGACACTAAGGATAATCACAAGGCTTTCTTTAGTTATGTTAGGAACCTGGGTGGGAATTCCCAGATATGCTCAGAGTTAGTCCAAAATGACAAAAAATACACCGAACCCACAGACATTGCCAACATCCTAGCTGACAGATTCAGCTCAAACCCCCCCCCACCCCCCGCCACCAAAAGGGCAAATATCTAT
This sequence comes from Protopterus annectens, assembly GCF_019279795.1. Taxonomy (NCBI): domain Eukaryota; kingdom Metazoa; phylum Chordata; order Ceratodontiformes; family Protopteridae; genus Protopterus; species Protopterus annectens. The sequence goes on from NC_056745.1 coordinate 862,516,434, forward strand.
CCCAGCAGAGTGCTGCCCCCACTGACATCTCAGATGCTCAGGTAAGAGCTGCCCTCTCCAAAGCGAAAAACACAGCATCAATGGGACCAGACGGTGTCCCGGAGTGCGTCCTACATGAACTACAAGAAGAGCTAAACCCAAACATAAAACTACTGTTCAATCTCAGCCTTACTACAGGTTATGTACCCAAAGAGTGGCGTATAGCAACAGTGGTCCCTCTCCACAAAGGTGGTGCCTCAATGGATCCTGGAAACTATCGCCCCATAAGCCTAACTAGCTTGGTCTGCAAAGCTATGGAAAGGATCATCATGGACCTCATAAATAAAGATATTGGGGACCTACAGACACTGGATCCTACCCAGTTCGGCTTTGTTAAGGGCAGATACTGCCTCTTAAACCTGGTTGATTTCTTTGAAACAGCCACCAGGGCCATTGACGAGGGGAAGGTGGTCCACACAGCCTACCTGGACCTTGCAAAAGCCTTCAATACAATACCCCACTTGGGCATTATAGATAAGCTCACCAGCTTAAATATAACCCCCTATGTCACTAGATGGGTTGCAAACTGGCTCAAGGACAGAATCCACATGGTTAGAATTGCTGGAGCCATGTCAGACTCCAAACCAGTTACAAGTGGCGTCCCACAAGGCTCAGTCCTGGGACCTCTCTTGTTCGGTATATATTTCTCGGAGGTACAGGCCAACACGGAAGGACTGTGGCTGACCAAGTTCGCAGATGACTGCAAACTGGGCGCCATAATTGACTCTCCAGCCGACACAAGCATCCTCCAAAAGGGCATCATAGAAACAGACAACTGGTGCCAGAGCCATGGCCTCAAGCTAAATGCCAAAAAGTGTATAGTCATCCCCTTTGGCAAAAACAAAGTGCCCACAAATTACCACATAGGTGGTAATCCATTAAGTACAGAAGAAGTAATTAGGGACCTGGGGACCCAAGTTGATAGCAATCTCCTATTTGACAACCATGTGGCCAAAGTGGTTAGAAAAACATTTTATATAGCCCACCTAATCATGAAGGGATTCACATCTAGATCAGGGAAGGTCATAGTGCCTCTTTACTCAACCCACATCAGGCCCATAATTGAGTACAATGCCCCTTTTGGGATGTACCTTACCAGACACCTGCAGCAACTGGAAAGACCCCAAAAGTACCCCAACAAGAGGATCAAAGGGCTCAAACAGATGCCATATGCTGCCCGGTTAAAGAAACTCCAGCTCTACTCAGTGGCATACCGCCTGCTCAGAGGCGATCTGTGCCTGACGTATAAAGCCATGTCCAACCCGGAATTAATGGACATGCTGCACCTCAGAAAATCCAAATCCCATCGAGCTATGCGCTCGAGAGACTTGAACCTCAGCACTGAAATAAATAGGACATGCTGGAGAAACAGATTCATAACCCAGAGGCTCCCTTCACTATGGAATAAAATCCCAGTCCAGGTTAGGCAGAGTCCCTCATTGACTTTCTTCAAGAGGAATCTTGATGAGTGGATGGGAAATCGTAGGTTTACCCCGGGTATCACTTCTGTGTCACTGTTAGACAGAGGCACAGTATACTAACCTCGAAAAAGGGCATAGCAAAATTAATTTAAAATGGGTGGCAAAAGCCAAACACACTCTAGCTAGGATTATAAATGGCCTAGGGCAGATAGCCTAGTATGAACCTATGAACCTATGACCCTATAGATAAATATATATATACATATATATATATATATATATATATATATATATATATATATATATATATATATATATATATATATATAGTTAGGTCCACGTTTAAATACTGAAATACCAAAATCTCAAGTTTTGAGATACTGATCTCAAATCATCGAGATTTCGGTATCTCGAAATTTAAAAGTGGACCAAAAAAAAAAGCCACAGCTAAAATAATGTGTTTTCAGGGGGGCAAGCCACCCTGCACCCCCCACACCCTCCCTACTTAAATATACCAACTCTGAGATCACACTACAGTGAAGAGAACAGTAATGCTCCTGTTGCACTTACCGTTCTATTCACAGTAGCGCATTCTCGGAATTGGTATATTTAAGGAGGGGCGGTGTGGGGGGTGAAGAGGGGCTTGCCCCCCTGCAAACACATTATTTTTGTTTTTGTTTTTTTTGATCTACTTTTATGTTCCGAGATACCGAACTCTCGATGTTTTGCGTTCGGTATCTCAAAACTCGAGATTTTGGTATTTCAGGATTTAAAAGTGGACATATACATATATATATATATATATATATATATATATATATATATATATATATATATATTTTTTATATATGTATATATATATATATATATATATATATATATATATATATATATATATATATATATATATATATATATATATATATATATATATACATATATTTATATAGGCAATACACACACACACACACACACACACACACACACACACACACACACACACACACACACACACACACACACTCACACACATAACAAACACGTAGATTGCTAGATCTATGCATTTGTCTACCCAGGCATATGGGTTAATGGCAGTGATGTCATGGGCAATTCAGAGATTTCATTATATAATTGTATAAGGTTCACCTTCTTGAAATCTTTAAATATAGAGTCACTATTTATGAGAGCTTGGTGGTTTCTGAGAGTAAATGTCACTAGTTTATTGCCCATAGTGACTGGAAAGGAGAGGCTAGATAAGTAAAACAATTAGTGAGAATAATAGTGAATATCAGACCCTGAATATCTTTCCTTCAGGTGGGTTGTCCAACTATTTTATTCAGGGAATTTTTGTTTATCAAACACCTATATATTGAGGTATAGACTCTCCCGTCTATGGCTAGGTAACTGAAGTTACCTAGGATTATAGGAGCTGTTATTTATAGGAATTTCTTCTAAAGCTTTCCAGGAGGTAACCATCTGAATTTTCAAGCTACACTAGAATATGTCCCAAATACCTATGAACCTATGAAATGCATGAGACTGGCTGAAAAAAATAGACTTGTATATATTAAGTTGAAGATGGTGATCTCTCAGAATATTCTTTTTTCTCAGAGATTTGGTGATTTCAGAGTTAGTATACATAAGTCTGAGGGGTATAAAGGACTTGCCCCTACAGCAAGGATGCAATGGTACTTGCCCCTACAAAAAAAAAAAAAAAGTTTAAATAAGAAGATCAATGTTCAAGATTTGACCTTCCCCTGCATTTCTATTTCTTTCTTTCTTTCTTTCTTTCTTTCTTTCTTTCTTTCTTTCTTTCTTTATTTATTTATTTATGGCATGCCCTTTAGATGTGCTCTTCCTAAAAATACACTTCAAGGAGACCGAGCATTTTGCCAAAATGCAGAAACCCTTAAACAAAAGTCACAGACCGTCCCTTTCAGAACAAGTATCTATCTATCTATCTATCTATCTATCTATCTATCTATCTATCTATCTATCTATCTATCAGTCTATCATCTCTTCCCAGGCTGTATCACCCTGGAATGATTTCAGCTGTGAATACAGTTGTTAAAACCAATTATCTTCTCTTTATACTTGGACATCATTCTTGGTGAAGGAAGGATTCCACACAGGATCAGAATCTTTCCTACATTTCTCACACACCAGGTGAGAGTTCAAAGATGTCTCTATGCATGTCCCTCAGGGTTTCCATGCCTTAGTTAATTCATCCCCATACAAAATACCACCATGCCATAGTCAAACTTGTATTGGGAATGTATCCTGAGGGCCAGTGTAAGATCTGTGATCCTGGCACCCAAAAGGCATTTGACAGTAACTCTATTTTCATCCAGCCTGGTGAGTGAATAATCTGTATATCCACCAACCAAATCACCACCCATTAATACCTTTTGATACAAATAAGTACAGTATTATTTGACTAGGAGTACATTGCTGCTTGTGACTTGCTGTTGTAGGTGTGCAAAGAGTAGGTGAGTTTTCAGTAGAATGGGTTCAAACATTTGGGATTCAATGAAAGGGACCAATATATATATATATATATATATATATATATATATATATATATATATATATATATGGGTTCCATACACTAGATCGAATTTTCACTAATTCGAAATAGTGCATGGAATGCTCACTGCAGCGAAAGTGCACTTAATCGAAAGTGCACTTATGCGAAGTTCAGTACAATGAACGGGTGTTGTACTGAACTTCCTTGCAGTACTCATGGACCTTAGGGTTAAGGCACAGGTCATAGTAAGGGGATAGCCCTATGGGCTATCCCGTTACCATGACCTGTGCCTTAAGCTTAAGGTCAGTGACGACTGCAGCGAAGTGAAGGACATAGCAATGTCCTCCACTATGGTGTGATAGTCACGAACCTCAGGGTTAGGGCATGGGTTAGGGTAAGGGGATAGCTTTACTAACTCTCCCCTTACCCTAACCCATGCCCTAACCCTAAGGTCCGTGACTATCGCACCATAGTGGAGGACATACCTTGTTTTTTATGCCCTCCACTGTGCTGCAGTGTTTTTGGTGAAGTGCACTTACGCAAAAGTTCACTTTCATTAAAGTGAACTTTCACAGAAGTGGGGCTTCCTATTACAAGTTCGAAGTAGTGAACTTTCGTTCTTGTGATAAGAATCCATATATATATATATATATATATATATATATATATATATATATATATATATATATATATATATATATATATATATATATATATATATACTATACACATAAACAAGCAAAGGGTGAAAAGGTCACACAGATAAACCATTCAGTAAAAACTGCAAGAAAAATCCAGGCAAGCAAGAGTTTTCACTGTGTGATACCTTAAACCTCCTGTGATGGAGGCCCGTGGGATATATGCAAATGACCCCTTAAGGAGTGTGTGTGCACTAGTCTTTGCACTTAGGCTAAAGTAAGGGTTAGGAAAAGTATTAGCTTTATTATTGTGTACATGTTGGTAAACAGCTGAAATACTGGGACTTGCTCTATCTTGAATGGTCAAAAACAGTACTTACATATATTAAGTCCAATATTGACATTTCTCAGAATATTCTCTTTTCTTTGAGATATGATGATCTCAGAGTTGGTATATATATATATATATATATATATATATATATATATATATATATATATATATATATATATATATATATATATATCTATATATATATATATATATATATATATATACATATATGTTTGGAGGGCTGCAGGGGAGCTTGTTTGACCATCAGCAAAAAAGAAGATTAAAGGAGAAGTGTGATGTTCTACACTTGGTCTTCTCCTGTATTTTTTTTTCTGCTTGTCAGTGCTCAGCATTTTGAGTGCTGACAGTTCAATAGGTGTTGGTCTATATTATTTACAAGAAGTCTGCCCAAGTCTCTAGTGTAGTGGCAGTATTATGGAAAAGGTTTTTCTAAGGTAAGTTGAGGCTAGGGGTAGAGTTAGGATTAGAATGCATTTGTAAAGAGTAAGGCAGGAAAGTGATGTGAATCCACTGCAAAAGGTGTATTTCAGGCCCGTTAGCATGCTAACAGTAAGATTTTCAGACCACTAAGTCCCCAGGGAGTGCTAGGGAAGACCATGTCATGACACTGAAGCATAGAGTCCAAAAGGATATCGCCAAAACGAAAGGGATTAGGAAAGTTGTGCTGTATGCTAAGCTTTGATGATCAAGTTTGTAGAATTGTTAGAAATGCCTGATGGAAAGGATAACATGATGAAGTTTCATAAGTTATATTTTGGTTTGTATTGTAGCAAGACTGGTGAAGTTCTTATTTTGTTTTATCTTTCCTCTCACTTTAACTGCAAGAAGCTGAACTTTTCATTCTGCTGGTAAATTAATTTGCTTAAACTGAGAAAGTGCTAAGGACTATTTTTTTTCTTGAGAAGAAACAGATTTTTCAACAAAATGTTAACAAGATACCTAAGAATACAGAGCGCAAATGATTTTCTCAGTACTAGAATGAAATGCAGTTTTCCTAAGTAAAATGCTACTGATTAAGAAATTTGTCTCCTCTCAATTGTTGTGAGAAATTGCCTGAAAAGCTTCTTGTGTATTAAGTTAGCAAATGTGGTGAATGTTAAAAACCTTGTGCTCATATAGTGATCGTACTGACTGACAGGATTGCGGTGGTGGTGCTGCAGTAGCGTTGTCGCCTCACACTAAGACGTTGTCCTGTTCGAGTCTCAGCTAAAGCGTCTTCTGTGTGGAGACATGTGTGAATGGGTATACCTTCGTTGAAGGTTGTGTGTCAGAGCTGGCAACTTGGTATGTAAAAATCTACTGCCAATCATTAGCGGACCGGAGTTCTGCTGTGGCGACCCCTAACTGGGAAAAGCCGAAAGATACTGAAAAAATATATTGAGATTTACTTGCTTACTTGGTGTGATGGATTTGCAGTGTTCTTAAGACACTCAGTCTTGCTGGCTGGATTCTGCTAAAATTCAAAGTCTAGTTATATTTGCATTCACAGTCTGTTGCATACAGAAACTTGCAGAATATACACATGAGAGAATATACTTTGCAGCACTTGTCTTTAAGAGCAGTAACCAATAACTTTAATAATAAATAAAACTGGACAAACGTTGCAGCTTAAAAGTACTGTTCCAACTTTACTTCTCATATAGTACAGATGATGTGAGAGATATAACATTTACCTTGGGACTTGTGTCCCTACCAAACCTCTAAACAACTGGATTTATACAGCTCTTTATATACAGTTTTTAGTCATGCATAAACATATTTTGGAGAATTGCTTATCCTGTAGAAACAATACTAAACTTCCTTGTTTAACAATGTCTTGTAAGAGACCAGCTTTTCTGACAGTGTGAATATCCTGTAACAGTGTCCTGATGTCCATGTAGAAAAACATATTTTTGAGGAAACACATTGTCTGTATTCTATTTGAATCTGTGTATAGAAACATATGTTCTTATGTCAATGCTGATAAGCATATCCTGTTTTTTATGCAGAAAAACATATTTTTGAGAAAACACATTGTCAGAGATCAGCTTTTCTGACAGTGTGAACATCCTGTATTTTATTTGGATCTTTGTATAAAAACATCTGTTATCCTGTTTTTCCATGCAGAATAACATGTCATTGTTCTTTAAAAGCAGATTTTGCATTTTGTTCTTGCATACATCCTGTTTTGAGTCTGTAAGGGAAAAATGTCCATTCTTTAAAAGCAGATTTTGTATTTTTGCTCTTGCATACATCCTGTTTTGAGTCTGTAAGGGAAAAATGTCCATTCAGCAGATTCCTTTTCCAAGCCATGGTCATTTAGTATGACTGCTGATCACATATTACTTAAACTTTGTTTCTGCATTTAAACAAGCCTTTTCTTTCAGCATATTTACAACATAATTAATTTCAGATTTATATTCATAAAATCTAACAATTCCCTCTGTTTTAAACATACTCAAAACATTTTATATAGAAAACACAAGAAACAAACCTTTAGTTTGATACAACAAATCAAAATGCAATTTTACATAGTTAATACAATGATATTAAAGTATTACTACCAAAACTGAATGTATTTAACAACTTTTTCTTTTGCAGACCATTCTGTGAAAATATTTTTTATCAGTTATGAGCTGTGTCTGCTTTAATGTTATTATTATTTTTTTTTAACATGATCAATTTATTTTTTTGCAATCACAGAATTTAATTTATGACTTAGACCTGTTCCATTAACTCTTTGCAGCTGTTAAATTAACTATGAGACAATAACTATGTGCTGCTGCAAGCATTTATACACTACTGAAAACACATAATTTCAATGTCATTTTAACCATAACATTGTGGTCATGTCTTTGAACTGCCCATTAACATCTTCGTAAAGTACTGAACTGGGCTTAGATAATAAATATTTGAAAGCAATTATTTTACTGGGGTAAAATCAGTGATATTACAACTTGACAAATTACTTTTGAACTTATTACGATGTATCCTGTACAGTATGTATTTACATAGACTGTTTGCTGTTCATGCATTTCAATTTACTAGGTATACTGGACCCACTTTTTTTAAAACATGTTTTTTCACACATATTTATTACTAGACATTTATTTAATTTGTACTGAATTCTTCTGCATTTGTACATACAATGACTATAAAGTACATTTAGTCTAATCTTACAAATTTAATAACATTAATATTAAGCAAAATCTTGAAAAATGTTTGTCTCTTTAGAAATATCTAGTGGAATTGACACCAAATGCATATGTCATGTTATTTTAAACTACATACTCAGCAATTAAAATATTCATGCTTTTTTATACCAACATTGTTTTGTCAAAAACATATTGAAATAGTGACCATTCTTATTCAATTTTTTTACATATCTTTACTCTCTTTTGTATAGCTGTAATCAGTTTTAAGCCGTCTCTTGTTTTTTAAACCATCTCTTGTATAGCTTTACGTTTAACAGGCTGTAAATATAATTTAATTCTAAACAATATAATAATAACCATTATGATAGCTATTAACAACTTGTAAAATATCTTATCCTGTCAGGTTTAATCCAGTTTACCAGTATTTCTAATACACTAATACCTGTTTTTCCCTCCCCATAAAAGAGTATTGTCAAGAAGGAATGAGATATTTTTTCTTGTAGCTTTATTTTAGACCCTTATTATTTATTTTTATGTAGCTTTATTTCAGACCCTTGTCAAAGTCTGTTTATACAGTCAGTGTAAAACTGAGAAAGTGCCCCTCCCTCTTATACAGTCAGTGTAAAACTGAGAAAGTACCCCTCCCCCTGTAGTACTTCAGCACTGTTTACCTGCCCTATGCTGTGAGAATAGAATGTATGTCAGCCTAAGACTATGGTTATACATTATTATAGACCCCTGTCTGATTTGATAATTTTTTCTAAAGCTTTTGCTGTTTACTACCTCTACCTCTAGTAGGTATTTACACCATCCTGCACAATTGATTTGAACTATATGTATACTATAGCCCATTTGCTGGCTGTACTTGATGAAACAGATTATAAGTGACATCTATGCACAATTGTGACATTTTATTACAATTACCAAATAGTGTTGCCTGTAAATATTTTAACAATTATGTTTTAATAACAATGATGCTTTAGAAAAACTCAAGCTACTTTTCTGGCAATCAGTCTTGTTGTTTATCTTATCTTTCCAGCATTTCCTGTAACTATTCATTCAGTCTAGGAAGGTCTTAGCTCACATTTCATACTCTGTAAACTATAGTTAATTCTTTTGGCATTTTTCCTTTAATGTGATTGTGATTTGCATAACTATGCATTTATACAACATAAATAGACATCATTTTACAATTACCTTACATGGATTTCAGTATTTTTTTTATTTATTTAACTATTTAACTGTCCTGCCATTAATTTTACAAAAACTGCTTGACTAATATCATCTGTGATTTTCTTTTTAAAATTCAGAACTTTAACTGTTTGGTGTTACTATATAATTATAAACAAATTGTAAAAAACAAAATAGATATTAGTTTAACCAACACATTTATATTTATATTATTTATATTTGCTGTTGTCTGCCTGTTATTCTTGTGTATTGTAACAGATGTACTCTAGATGAAAAGAACACACATGCATGTCTGTCTTGTATCTGTATATCTTTATACAAGCATGTCAGTCTTGTGACTTTAAATTTTTACTCATCTATTTTTATTTAATTTTATACACTAGAACAGTTTTGTTTACCTTTTGACTATGCTAATGAATGGCATTCATATGCTTTACTTTACTGTAGTACTGATAGATGTCTTGCTTTAACTGAATGAAAGTAAAACATTTAAGAATGATTTGTCCAGACATCAGATCCTACCATCCTACCATGTATGTTTAACCATTTTCAAAACATAAACATATTATAAAATATATTTCTTTTGCACAGATTAATTGTGTATGCAGGAAGTTCCCAGTCTCTGTCAGTTCAGCTAATTTATTTCCTTTATCCTGCAACTGCTGTTGAATTTTCTGGAATGTTGTATGGTCTTTCTGACATTCTTTAGTAAGCTGTTCTGCTGAATTTGAAACTCCTATGCACTTTTGAAAAGATGTATGTATAACTTGTCTAAGCTTCCTGAACTCATTGTGTCTGTCTTTTAGAAGTTTACTACATTCCTTTGTAACAAAATGTACTAGGGGTTCTATCAGTAACTGATTTGACTCACATGTGGTGACAGGACATAACTGTTCAACATCAGAATGCAATGGAAATACTTTACCCTTAGTTAATTCTTCAGATCTGTCTTTACAGTCTATTTTTTTAGCAATATGATGCAATATTTTTTATGACATAATACACAAAATGCAGTTTTTGTTGAATCACACAATAAACATTTGTCATATTTCACATGGTTTTCTTTGAGATACCAGTCAAATATTGCAATACATTTGCATAATGCCTTACTATCAACCTGCCCTAATAAGGTTTTACATTTACTAATGTGCTGTGTATACCAACATAGCAATTTACTAAAGTTTGGTTTACTCCTGCATGAATTATAAATAATATTCATACTATCTAGTAATATACAACCTGTCTAGGAATACAGAAACTATATATGAATATACAAACTGTCTTAAGAATATAAAAACTCTCTTAAGAATATACAAACTGTTTTAACATCATCCACACTAAATATGTGACACAGAAAAAGTCTTACCAGTTAGCAAGAAAACAGGTGATCAGGCTGCTATTGCAGATGGCTGGAAATTTTTCAAAGTCACTTGAGAAGCTGGGAAAGCACAACAGGCAGTGGACTGATGGGCTAGTGGATATCCCCCTTTTCTTGAAGAATTTATGGCACTGCGAATTTCTTGAACTAGTCTCACTCCAGATTGTAGACGTCTAAAAAACTTTACTACTGCAAGCTGCATAAACTGGAATACTTCTGTTCAGAATTGACACATACGTACAAATGTTAGTTACTGCAATTTAACTGAAGTGACCCTCTGCAGGGCTTACCATCACTCCTCCTGTGTTTGAATGCAGATTGTAGGTTCAAATGCAGACTAGCTTGCTATTGAAAAAATTATATGGTGCTAGTCACTCAGCTGCCTTGCCATTGAAAAAATATTATATGGCTCTTACTTGCTTCTTGCTTCTTGCCTGGATGGATTCTTGCTAAAATTCAAAGTCTAGTTATATTTGCATTCACAGTCTGTTGCATACAGAAACTTGCAGAATATACACTGATGAGAGAATATACTTTGCAGCACTTGTCTTTAAGAGCAGTAACCAATAACTTTTATAATAAATAAAACTGGACAAACGTTGCAGCTTAAAAGTACTGTTCCAACTTTACTTCTCATATAGTACAGATGATGTGAGAGATATAACATTTACCTTGGGACTTGTGTCCCTACCAAACCTCTAAACAACTGGATTTATACAGCTCTTTATATACAGTTTTTAGTCATGCATAAACATATTTTGGAGAATTGCTTATCCTGTAGAAACAATACTAAACTTCCTTGTTTAACAATGTCTTGTAAGAGACCAGCTTTTCTGACAGTGTGAATATCCTGTAACAGTGTCCTGATGTCCATGTAGAAAAACATATTTTTGAGGAAACACATTGTCTGTATTCTATTTGAATCTGTGTATAGAAACATATGTTCTTATGTCAATGCTGATAAACATATCCTGTTTTTTATGCAGAAAAACATATTTTTGAGAAAACACATTGTCAGAGATCAGCTTTTCTGACAGTGTGAACATCCTGTATTTTATTTGGATCTTTGTATAAAAAACATCTGTTATCCTGTTTTCCATGCAGAATAACATGTCATTGTTCTTTAAAAGCAGATTTTGCATTTTTGTTCTTGCATACATCCTGTTTTGAGTCTGTAAGGGAAAAATGTCCATTCTTTAAAAGCAGATTTTGTATTTTTGCTCTTGCATACATCCTGTTTTGAGTCTGTAAGGGAAAAATGTCCATTCAGCAGATTCCTTTTCCAAGCCATGGTCATTTAGTATGACTGCTGATCACATATTACTTAAACTTTGTTTCTGCATTTAAGCAAGCCTTTTCTTTCAGCATATTTACAACATAATCAATTTCAGATTTATATTCATAAAATCTAACAGATACAACAACTGACTGACAGGATTCTTGTGATAGAAAAAAGGTTACAATAAGGAACCAGTAAAACCCTTGTGTAGATATGGGTTTGTGTTTTGAATAAAAAAGTTCACATGATAGTGAAAAGGGATTGCCCTGTAATTGCTTTCTGTTAGTAAAGTCATACACTGGATGTACTTCAATGTAGATGCTAAACCCTGTGTAAAATGAAAAGATTACTTGAGGACTTGGTGAATTTTAACAGAGTTCTCAATAAAGGAGTGTTGCTTCTGAGCAACATCTGCTTAGTCTCCAACATCGTGTCCACTGTCATGAACCAGACTCTCACCTCACCACAGCAGGTGTCCACTGTCATGAACCAGATTCCCATCTCACCAGGAATTCCAAGCACCAGTTGCACTTTTAAGTAACAAAACACAGAAGAGGACATGGGGGCCTACCTTTGAAAGGTTTGCAGTTTAAGAGATGTGTCTCAAACCAAATAGGCCAGAATTCTGGAATCTCATTTAACTTGGTATTCACTGAAGGCAAATAAGGACTTTGAAGATGTTAATGAACATGACTAATTAATCTTGAAATTAAAGATTTTTGTCAAGGGCAGGAGATGCACCTGAAACAAATTTCCTTGAATAATGCAAAAAAACTGTCATTTGTTTCAAGTGAAATAACTAAGGATGTGGGTGTCCCACCCTCAAACTGACGTGCTAGTTGAATAAGTTAGTAAGTTAGTAAAACTTTAAAATCTATGCTATGAAAGGCTGTAGATGTGAGTGGGAGAAACTGGGACTAGCTACTTACATATTTTGTCTTTTCTGTAATGGAATTATCCCTGCATCCCAAATGATTGACACCATTTGAACATCTGCAAGGCAGATATCCCCAGTACTTGTTAGGTCTAGTCTAAAAAACCTAGAGGAAAACACCATCCCGCCATAAAAGTGTGATATAGCATATTTTACACTTGCAGCATAGGCTTAGTATAATACCTAAAGTAAGAAACCAGATGGATAAACACATGGACCTAATCAAAGAGCATATAACATAAATGCTTGTTTCAGAGACCAGAAGATAAAGTACGTCTGTTAGCATTCACTGTTGATATTAAGTTCCTTGCAAAGTGGCAAGAATTTTTTGAAGTTGTATAAAAAAGTGAAGTGAATTCTAAGGTAAATTATAAGGTAAAAAAAAGAAGAATTTGTACAGGAATAATGACAAATTCCCACAGCTTATAAAGTCATAGGTGCCTGGTAAAAATAGTTTAATCCAGGACAACACAGAAACTATGCCTGCTGAGAAATTAAATTTGAAACCATACCAAGAAGTGTGCACATAAGGCAAACGAAAAGTGCTTTAAGTGTTTATTTAACCCTGGTGTTGATTCTACTTTTGCTTCGACCTGTTTTTTGGGCTTATCAGTTATTTGTGCCATGGAGTTCTGAAATCATTGCAGAGTGAAGACACTAAATAATGACAGACATTTGAGTTTCAGACTTCATATCCTACAAAAGATGCATCCTAACACAACATCCTTTATTTTATCAATGTTTTAAGTTTACAAGAGCAATATTTAAAATGTGTCCCTATTTTTGGGCTGCCCCCCCCCCCCCCACACACACACACATTATTTCTGAGTTTGTCCAGATTTCTCGTGCTAAGAATTTGAGAGGCATGCTATCCAAGCTAAGGGCAACTTAGGCATGGCAGAGGCCAGCTCTTTGGGGTATACAATAAGCTAATGGAAAGGGAAACCACAGGATAAAAAGGTTGATACTGTTCATTACTGGCTCACAAAAATCACCAAAAAATTGGTTATGGCGTTTTTATTCCTGGTGTACCATTATGACAGATTCATCCCCGACTTTTCTACCACTTCTTCCTCCTTGACTAACTTAAGCAATGGTAAAGGTCCATTCAAAGTTCAGTGGACAGTTGAAGCTTAACTAGCATTTAGGAAACTAAAACTCTTCTGCATTCAGAACTCACACCTGTATCTCCTAACTTCTCCTAAACATTCCTGGTACACTCCAATGCATATCTTTAAGTTGGGCATTAGGACAGTATTGTCTCAGATTGCAGAAGGAGAAGAACACCTTATATGCTGCATTAGCAGAAATATGTGCAACACTGAGAAATGCTATTCAGTGATAAAAAAGGAGCATGTGATGATTAAATGGAACCTCACAACTCAAAAATACTATGTGCCAGGAAGAGAATGTATACTTGTTACAGACCAAGTCCATCTTCAGTGACTTGTCAAACAAAAAGACAGTAATTCTTATCTGTCTTACTTGGTATAATTTTCCAAGTCCTGTAACTGTAGAATTAAACATTGCTTTGATTACAGTCACCATAATATGGGTGAGCTATGTTGGTCATGTAACCCACCTGCTGAGGCCCATCCTGGTTGTTCTAGGCTGTAGGGTCATGTTGCATAGTGGTGACTGCTATGTCTGTGGAGCACTGTACCTTTATAGTAGACAGGCAGGAAAATAGGAGGGAGGAAGGGTGTTAAGACCTAACACCCAACAATGTTTGGATATAGTCCACAGTAATACTGCACACTCTGACCCAAAGGAAATAGTTAATATGCTAGATGACAAATGTAGTGCAAAATTTACTCCACCCACATTTATGTCTAATCCCCAAATTCCAGAAATCCCAGCCACTCCCTTTAATTTCTCAGTCCTCTTAGAAGCTAAGAACAATTCATTCATAGGGCCTGATAATATACCAGGCCAAATATTCTCTAGATGAATCCCTACTTAACCTCTTTAATCTTGGCATTCCTGTTGACTGCATTCCTGAAGCCTGGAAAGCAAACACTGTAATAGACCACAGTAACTATAGAGCTGTTAGTCTCACTAGCCTCATATGTAAAGCTATGGAGTGCATTTTCACAGGCCTCATTAATCTAGATATTGAAAATCTCTGAACACTGGATCCTCATTAATTTAGCATTGTGACAGGAAGATCCTGCCTCTTTGACCTCATTAAGTTCTTTAAAGAAAGTAATCAAAGTAGTGGATAGTGGTTATGCAGTACATACAACATATCTGGACCTGGCCATAACCTTTGACACTATTCCCCATGCAGACATTATTGACAGACTGAATATAAATCCTTATGTTGTACAGTGGATAGCTAAAAGGTTGTTTGACAGAACTCCCATGGTTAGAGTATCAAAAATGTTACCAGTGGTATACTACGGGCTCAGTGATGGGCCCTCTGTTATTTGTCTTCTGTTTCTCAGACCTTCAGGGCAACACTCCTGGCCTATGGATTTTGACATCTGCAGATGACTACAAATCGGGTGTTGTTATTTGACCTTCCACTGATTTACAATTGCTCCATCATACATTAGATCATGTTCACAATTGGTTCAAGGACAATGGTGTCAATTTATACCTGAAAAATAAAGTATAGTTCATTTTGGGAAACAAAACATTTTCACACCCCTCCAATCAGACAAGGTCATAAGGAATCTAGGCAGTCTTGTTGATGATTCCATATCTTTGACCATCAAGTGTCTAGGGTAGCTCATAAAGCTTTCTGTCTGGTTCATCTAATTTCCAAAATCATCTCCACTAGATCCATAGAAGTCTTCATTCTCCTTTACCTGTATCTCATCAGACTCATTACTAAATATAATGCACCTTTTGGCATGTATTTGTCTAAATGTATCACTCAGCTTGGGAGACCTCAGAAATTCATGACTAAAAAGATCAGTGACCACAAGAGCTTTAGTTATTAGGGCAAAGTGTCCGGTCTGCACTGTGTCTCCTATGGACTCGTCCACGGACGTCTGTGTCTAGCCTTTGGAGCCATGAAAGATCAAACCATCTCTGAACTCCATTTCTTTCACAGAACAAATGGTTCCTCAGATATCCTGTTAAAGGAACTAAATCTTCATCAACAGACAGATAAGATACATTGGCATGATAGATTCATATTCTGTTTCCCTCTCCTTTGGAACAAAGTTCCACTACATGTCAAACAGAGTAGCACCCTTGTCTCCTTTAAGATAAATCTAGATAATTGGATTGGCAGCCTCAGATTTTCCTCTGGTCTATCTTGCGTTGCCCACCTTGAGGCTAGAGGAAACTTTTGAATATTTATTTTTGGCTGCTTGTACTGGTCTGCTGCAGACGGATTGCCTAGTACTTAGCTATGAACCTAAAAGATAAGTAAAGGGAATCACATGCAGGAAGATATATTTTAGGCCCATTATTTTGCTAAAAGTTAAAATTCCTGACTTCTAATTGAAAAGAGAATCTGGAGGGAGTCTCCATGAAGTGACAGTGAAAGCTGGATGGTGTGACTGAAGGATACATCCAGAGGAATATCTCTGAAGCCAAGAGGAATGAGGAATAATGTCCCATATTAAGCATTGCAGAATTGCTTTTTTGAACTGTTGGAATGCCAGTTAGAATGGATAATATATATGGAGGTTTTGTAAATTATGTTTTGAAATGGATTGTTGAAAGGTTACAGCAATATACAGCAGTTACTTCTCGGCTAACACACTCAGGTGTCAATTCTTTATAGCAGTACTTTGTCTCCAACTATGCTCAATACATATGAGAATACGTTCCTCAATAAAAACATAGCTATTAAATTACATTGTGTGAAGTAATTTTGAGGTTGATAAGACTGAGCCATATAAACTCAGCTTGTCTGAAATGTTAGAAGAGTATGAAAGGACAATCCTCCACAATTTCAATACATCAAGGTCACCGCTATGCCAACAATGCAAGAACCAGACAGCCAACCTATTGCATGTATTTTGGAGTTGCAAATGTGTGTACAAATTATGGAATTCTCTCAAAGTACAATTACAAAAGATGGGCTACCAAACTTCAACATTAACATGGGAATTTGCCTTATTACACATTCTACCAAATAACATTCCCAAAAAAACAAGCAGATACACTCTTAATAATTTTTCTACTAATGAAATTATATATAGCTCTCAAATAGTTAGATCCGTTGAATATATCTTAGGAGGGTTTTAAACAAATAGCCATAAAACATCTCTTAGCTCACAAAATAGTAATGAATAAAAGAGACCAAAACATGAAGTCCAGAGAAATCTGGGAACAGCAACTTAAGAATTCACCTTAATGGAACCTAGAAACTCATACAGGATTTGACAGACTAATCATAGTTTGGGTATTAAGATTGTATGTGTTGTTTTGTATAATTGAGCTAATGGCGAAAGTTCTGTGTAAATAGTGTAAATAATTGTGTTGTATGACCTACACCTTATGGTATTAACACTAATGTATAACATACTCCTATGGTCATGTTGTAAGATCAACTTTTTTTGTGTGTCATATATAATTGTAAAAGAAAAAGAAAAATTATTGAAAAAAAAAAGAGTACGAAAGGAGAAAAAAGTGACTTTAGCAGTGAGTATGGATGGAGAAGCCGAGTCACTGAAGAGAAGAAACATCATCTTCTGCAACAAGTAAAAAGGACAAGGGACTGTAGGTTAATGAAGAGATGAAGAGTTGTTAAAGACAGTAATATAAACTTTTGCATATGTACATTAATCTTTGTGTAGTCCAGCATGAGAACCAGAGTCATATACATCTAGAATAAACAACAGTTCCCTAGTTTGAATAGAAAGCAAGCTTGTGGCAATTAAAGGAAGACTTTGAGTTAAAAAAAAAATATGTTGCTGGCAAAATTCACTACTGGAGCACATAAGAAGATGGTTTAATTGTTGATCTATGCTCAGGGGCACAGCTAAATGCCAGCATCATGAGAAAGTCATACTGCCTATTAATCTTCCTGAGACATGAGCTGAACTCTCCTGAGTGCTGTTTGATGGTACAGGTACTGAGAGCTGTCAGATAAAATAAGGGAAGATGTTATGACATCTTGGGTACATACTGCCTGTTATGTAATGTTATAGCTCAACTTTTTTACCTTTTTTTTTGGTATTATTTGGATGCAGCTAATATTTTATTTCTCCACAAACAGCTCACCTGTTCTACAACAACTACAGCTTCATTCGCTAGGGTACATGTTTGCTGTGATTGCAATAAGCAGGCAAGGCAAATAAGGAATATAAATGATTAGTTGTTGGTTAACTTTACACAGATTGCAGGGAAATTAAAGGTAGCTTTAGACAAATAACTCATTCATACTGACATTTGTTATGGAAAGTGAATTGCTCTATGTACATTTGAATTTCAACAAATAGACATTGAAACACTGAACCATATGGCTTGGTCTTTCTTGGTAAACTTTGTGTTTTAGTTTTCAGGTTAATGTTGAGAGGGATATATATTTTAAATGCCATTTAGTTAAATGATTGGTCTTTTTAAGTAGTTTTACTTTGACATGTTCCATTAAAGATGAAATAGTATGTGTGTGTCTGTGGCAGGGTCTATACTGAAACATTAGATTTCACTAATTCAATATTCCAATGCATCAAAACCACGTAATCTAAAATGTTGCATTGTTTGCCTTGAAATAGTATTCTAAAGTGCTGTCTAGCTGGTTGTTTAAGTTTGTTTGTGGTAGCATTATACCTGTGGCATTCATTTAGTGTTTTTTGACATTAGGAGGAATGAGATTATTCCTCTAGTGGCAGTAGGTGATTGTCTGGTCTATCTAAGTTGAAAAACACACATAAGGGCTCAATGTGTAGTCAGAGGACTAAGTTTATTGTATTTTCAGTGCTTCGATAAACTCTGCATATCTGCATGGCTCTTTGCTCATTTTCACAGAACTCAGCAATGCTCAACATCCTTGCCTATATTCCTGAAGTGGATAACTTGCATCCAGTGCCATCTAGGTAAAGTTAAGTACTTCTTATACAAATATTGCAATTTTTTTTATTTATTTAAGCAAATTGCTGCTGTTTCCTTGAATTATTTGTACACTGAACTGTTATTTTGCTTGAAAAATATATTTCCTCACACTGTTGTTGCTGTTGGATTGTTTGCCTTAAAACTGCCATCTAAAGTGTTATCTGCCTAGGTTTTTGTGGTAGCACTGTACTTGTGGCAATCTTACTATATTTGTACATTTTAATAGGACTGGGATTATTCATCTAGTAGCACTAGATGTTTGCCTGGACTATATGAGTTGGAAAACACATAGAAAGACTCTAACTGTAGTCGTTTTAATGGCCAGTGGGCTCAGTAGTCAGTTTACAGTATTTTCAGTGCCTGTATTACTTTGGTGCATTTGTGCAGAGCTGTTCATTGCAAAGCAGCAGTTAGAGTTTGCTGTATAGACAGAAACACCAAAAAAGCAAATTTTATGTATAAAACTACTCATAAAACTTTACCTATAACTTGATGCATGTAGAGCAATTACCTTCAACTACCTTGCACATTGACAAGAGTAGAGCAAGCAGTTTGCATGTTTAGTAGCACTGCCATTAAAATTCAGTATTATGTAACCTAGTCTAATCTCTAATCCCAAAAAAGGAACCTTAGTAGCCCTATGTTAACTGTTAGAAAAATGTGTATTTGAATATATGAGAAATGCTAGTTTAAAAGCAAAGTAGTATATAATGCATTTTATTCTATTAATCATATAACAGAAAGGATTAATTCATGTGTAAATGTAAGTAGTTTTGAAACTGCAGTGTGGCTTGAAGCCCTGGCAGATGCTAGCTTAGCAAGTTTTAATGTTTATGCTTTTCACCATCTGCTGGGTCAGGAAATTAAATGTGTGAAATAATGAAATCTTCTGCTCTTTCCTGCTGGGATGATTTGGCCTTGTGTATGTGTTACTGAGATAGCATGCAGCTGGTGGGAAAGTGTTACAGTGAACAAAGATGTGTATTAGAAGACTGAATCTGCTATTGTATTTGAACTGATATGAAACCTTGAAGAAGTAACTTTACAGAAAGACATTATGTCTGACCAGGTGGATAGCAAGGCCGTATTGTTACCAGAGGAAAACTTTTTTAAAATATACAGCATCAGCAGTTTTTATGAATAGAGGACTGTAAGCTAAAATGATGTAGATGCCCTGTGACATACCACGTTAGTAAGGTAGGCACAGCTTGAATGTTAAACCTATATAAAATTGTGTGCTTCCTGTTTCATGTTAGACAAAATTCTGTACTTGTATGTTTTTTGCCTCCTGGTGTACACTAGTAAACTTTTTGATCCTGAACCTCCTGTGTATTGAATTCTTGATTTTATTTAACAGTTTGGTCCTTCTTAGCCAGAATTCACTCGGACAGCTGCAGATCAGAGTCTACCGTGGTAGGAGAAGTTACCTAAACGGTTCTTCTTGGGTGAAAAGACCTCCAACTGAATTGTCGTTTAAAGAGGCTGGCCACTTTCTGATCTGTGGCCGAAGAGCAGATATTGGACGGTTCAATACCGGAGGCTCAGGTAGGAAGAATTTGCCTTTTTTCTGTTTTAGATCAGGGACTAGGTTACAGTATATTGTTGTCAAGATTTGTTTTGCAGATCAGGGACAAAAGGAAGTACTGTATATTTGGTCATAGATCAAGGTAACAGAATAAGGTAGGCAGTTATTCTAGATAAACTGTAAAAAGGAACTGAGAACTTGATATCACGTGATAAAAAAAGGGTTACGTAACATTTTCTTTGCCATGGGAAATCAGTGCACTAAAACATCGCGAGATCCGCCCCTAACTGAAGACGCAAAATACATGCAATTTTAATGTTCCGATAACATTAGGTATTATACGAAATGGGTTAACAAATATGAATTTGATGGTAAACTAGATAAAACTTCACTAGTTAAACTCCTTAAGCAACTTAAATCTGATGCAGGAGGTCAGGCAAAAAAGCAACACCAATTAGGCATTCCTCAGGCACACAGGTGGATTGAGGAAGCAAATCGTAGAGAACAGAAGCTGAAAAATTCAAAAACATTGTTTTTAGACAAAGAAGATACTAACTTGGTAATAGCAACAGCTCCTCCTCCTCCTCCCTTGCCCCCTCCTTTACCCTTTTCAGGATATGAAGCGAGTGGACAGGCTGGTCCGCCTCCGCGTTATCCTGAAGTTTCAGCAAGACCACAACCGTTTGTTAGAGATCCTATTGAAACTAGGTCCCAAATACATAGGGACGCAGAATCATATCAAACAGAGAGAAACCTACAGGATGAGAGTGAGGAAGAAATATGCCCACTTATAGAAGTTCCAAATCCTCAGGCAGGACAGGAAGGGCAAAACCCAACACTCTTAGTATATAGACCATGGACACCGGAGGATATCCGGAAAGCTACTGAGGGAATCCCCCATCCGAAAGTTAATTTTACGAAATTTTTGGAAGATTTACAAGGCATGAGGTTGAGTTACCACTTAAATGGGGAAGAAGGAGAAAAAGTAGTAAGACAAATTATAGGTCCAGATTGGCACATGATTTGTGGCACCTGGAATCCTCATAATGCAGAGCTTAAACCACTCCCACATAGTGACGCAGAGTTAGACAACAGAGTGAAAGGTCTTACAGACCGAATCTCTGAGAAATGGAAACCTAGAGCAGACTGGACTTGCATTAATCAATGCATACAACAGGAAAATGAGACAATAGATGGGTACTATGCTAGATTATTAGAATGTTTTAATAATCATAGCGGTATGTCGGTTCCTGAGAACCAAACGAACGATTCCCCGTATGAACAACAATTGAAAAATGCATTTTTGAAAGGTTGCATTGCACCTATTAGTAGCTTCATTACGGGCATATGATAGACCATCGAACAGGGAGGCTACAAGCCTTACTTGAATACGCTAGACATGCTGAAAGACATTTTAATAGTAAAAAGAAAAAGAAGGCACAAGTCTTCACTGCTGAAGATGGAGCTGAAGTGTTTGTGTTACAGTCAGGTAAAAAGGGCAAGAAGAATGCCCAGGTAAACAAACAGTCTGACAAACGATCAGAAGATTTTGAAGAGAGGAAAAAGAGAGGTGAATGCTTCAAGTGTGGGAAAAAGGGACATCTAGCAAGGGATTGTAAGCAAAACAAAAAGGTAATTACAGAAGATAAGGGAGATGAGGACTGACAATATGATAGTGAAGATACATCATGCGAAAGTCAGAAATCATCAGGAAAAGTTAATAAACAAAAAACAAATGTAAATGTGATAGAAGGAATAGAGGAAGTACAAGTAGATATGGAGGATGAAGAAAGTGAAATTTTGGACTTAGCATTATTGAGCTTAGAGCTCTACTTAAACCGGAAGTTACACTTCTGGTGGAGGGAAGGGAAGTCAAATTCCTGTGTGACTCAGGAGCATCACAGACCTTGATACACCCCTCCAAGTTACCAGAACATTCCGAATCACCTGATTATATACTAGTAAAAGCCGCAAACGGACAGCTATACAGCGAACCACTCTCCCATGATATAGCAATAACTGACCCTGTTTCAGGTATGACCCAGAGAAGTAAAATTGTTGTTTCTGCAAAGTGTCCAGTAAACCTATTGGGCAGGAACCTTATGCAGATATTTGGCATAGCAGTAGTTCCAACTGTACAAGGTATGGAGGCACAGAGACAAATGGATACCTTTGTAAAGGTCGGAGGGTGAAACTTTTTACTGGTACAGCCAGGACCTAGTCACGACTGGTCCAGGGGCAGTAACTGAGGAACTGATGAACGTAGCCATCAGTAAAGCCCCCTCCCTCAACACTGATTGACAGCATTTGTTACACTGTACTCTATACTACTGTACTACACCAGGACCTGATAGAGAGTATGAGCAAGAATTGTTCAGAAATCGTGCATACTTTGTACTGGGATACTGAAGGGAACAGTGTAGTTAGCTGTTCATTACCTCAAGAATTCCTTGCATTATATAGATCAAATCGATTACCACATGTCAGCTTGACAAAGAACAAAAGTGTAAAATGGGCAGACTTAGGAGAAAAGGTGACAAGATGGGAGAAACAGACTGATTTAGAACTATCAGAACAAGGGATACAAAAACAAAAACTGAATTGGTTGACACAGACACATCCAGCTGTTCACTTGCAATCTAGTGAGGACAGCTGATTAGCATTTTTATTAGAAGAAGATGAAAAGGCCTTATGTGAAATTCTGACAACTCTTTGGTCAACAGGCAAGTCAGATGTAGGACTTATTCGAACAGCAGGACCAGTTACAATTACCCCGAAGTCAGCATTTAGACCACAGAAAAGACAATACCCTTTGAGAAAGGATGCAGAAATAGGAATCAAACCTATAATAGCAGCATTACTCAAAGAAGTAGTACTGGTAGAATCTCCTGATTCACCATGTAATACACCCCTATTTCCTGTCAAGAAAGCAAATGGGGAATGGCGGATGGTACAAGATTTACAAGCTGTAAATAATGCAGTAATACCTAGAGCACCTACAGTGCCAGACCCACATACTTTGTTAAATGATTTAAAACCGCAACAGAAGTATTTCTCTGTGGTAGATATCAGTAATGATTTCTTTTCAATACCTATACATCCTGATAGTCAATATTGGTTTGCATTTACATGTCACTACCACAGGGATATTGTGAGAGCCCAACAATATTTGCACAAGAAATGGCTAGCAACCTGGCAGGGTTTACCCCACCAGGAGGTAGTCAAATTCTACTTTATGTGGATGACATCTTGCTAGCAGCCCCCACCCAGCAACAATGCAGGGAGGATACTGTAGAATTATTGAAATTTTTAGCAACACAAGGACACAAAGTAAACAAAAGTAAGTTACAACTTTGGAAAAGACAAGTTAGATACTTGGGATATGTAATATCCAATGAAGGTAGAATACTAGACGAGGAAAGAAAAACAGCAATCTTGCAAGCACCCAAACCAGCAACCAAGAAGGAAATTATGTCTTTCTTGGGTACAACTAATTTCTGTCGGAGCTGGATACCAAATTATGCTTTGGAATCTGCTCCACTGACTGACTTGATATATAAGACACCAATGGCAGCACACAATATTTTACAATGGACATCTGAAGCAGAAACGTCTTTCTGCAGGTTGAAGCAGTTGATAGCTTCTTCATTAGTTTTAGGACTTCCGAATTATCACAAACGGTTCTTTCAGACCGTAGATTGCAAGCAAGGATATATGACGTCAGTACCGATGCAACAACATGGGGATAAGCAACACCCCATAGCCTATTATTCATCGCAGTTAAACCCAGTGGTGCGATCTTTGCCTCACTGTGTACAAGCAGTAGTTGCAGCTGCAATGGCAGTACAGGCTTCAGCCTCAGTGGTGTTATTCCACCCTCTCACATTGAGAGTGCCTCATGAAGTTGCAATAATTTTACTACAAGAAAAAGTGGCATACCTTTCTCCTGCTAGACACCTTTCATGTATGACTATACTGTTGAGCCAACCTCATATGACAATTGAACGATGTATGACATTAAATCCATCAACATTACTTCCAACTCCTGCGGATGGCACACCACACAGCTGCCTGCAGGAAATTGAACAGTTAGCTTTACCTAGACAAGATCTCACAGATATGCCCTTGGATAATGCTGAGGTGACATATTACGTGGACGGTTCATGCAGAAGGGGTCCTACAGGAAAGAATCTGGTGGGGTATGCAGTAGTTACAGACACTGAAATTTTAGAAGCCCAATCCTTACCACATAACTAATCTGCACAAGCAGCAGAATTGATAGCTTTGACACGGGCATGTACTTTAGCAAAAAACAAGTGTGTAAACATATATACTGATAGTCAGTATGCTTTTTTTACACTACATGTATTTGCGCAACAATGGAAAAATAGAGGAATGATAACATCTAGTGGAAAATCTATTAATCATGCACAATTTATTTTGGAATTATTAGAATCTATTCAGTTACCTACCAAAGTAGCTATTTGTAAATGTGTAGCTCATACAAAACAACAGGATAAGATTTCGAAAGGCAATGCATGAGCTGATGCAGCTGCAAAGCAAGCAGTCTCAGACTCAGAAACTTTACTTTTGAATGAGGAATTACAACCCTCTGAGATTTTAGATTTAGACATGTTAAAAACAATGCAGACACTTACTACAAAAGCAGAAAAGCAAAAATGGGAAAAACGAGGTGCAATTCTTGAAAACAGACTGTACATTTCCAAGGAAAGAAAACCGATATTGCCGTCTAATTTATTTAGATATGCAGCTTTGTTGAGCCATGAGCAGTGCCATGTCTCAACAGGGGGGATGGTACAGTTAGTAAACCGAATATTCCAAACATACAGATTCACAAATTACACACAAAAATTTTGTGCAGCTTGTCATACTTGTAACAAGCACCATGCACAAGGGGCATTGAAAACCAAGCAAGGAAGTTTTCCTATACCACCATATCCGTTCCATACTATTTGTATGGATTTCATAGAATTGAATAAGTGTGAAGGGAAAAAGTTTTGTTTAGTTATCGTAGATATATTTTCCAAATGGGTAGAAGCTTTTCCAACCAAAAAATCCGGATGCAGCAACAGTGGCAAAAGCCCTGATAAAAGAAGTAATCCCTAGATTTGGCATTCCGGAAAGGATTTATAGTGACAACGGTACTCATTTTGTGAACCAGACAATCCAGCAACTTGGGAGATTTTTTGGTATCTCCTTAAAGAACCATTGTGCTTACCACCCACAGTCAGCAGGACTGGTGGAAAGATACAATGGTACCCTTAAGAATAAACTAAGGAAGTTAGTTGAGGAGACCCAAAAGAATTGGATACACTGTCTGCCTTTGGCACTGCTGAGTATGAGAACAGTTCCAAATGTGAAGGGTTTGACTCCCTTTGAAATGATTTTTGGGAGAGCATATTATGTGCCTCAGTGGAAAGCTCTCATGCCTGCAGAACAAGAGGCTGACAGTTCATTAGCTAGTTATATGAGGAAACTGTTAACAAATAAATCTGTTTTGCAGTTTAACTCTTTTTCAGATAAGGAACAGACCAGACTGGTGGAAGCAGTTTTGGAGCCCGGAACATGGGTGTGGCTGAAAGTGACGAAAAGGAAGAATTGGACGAGTCCAAAGTGGGAAGGACCGTACCAGGTTCTGTTGGCAATGCCTACGGCAGTCAGAGTGGCCGAGAGGATGTCCTGGGTTCATTTGACACACTGCAAACTGGTAAAGAACTTTCAACTTGATAAAAACTTTGTGACTGATACACAACCAGACCAAGATGGCTAAAAACAAAGCGAATAGAAATTTAGATCAACCCCAGAGATGTTGCATAATCATTTTGTTGAGTATACATTTATTGACTGTAATTGTGACAATTTTCCTCTTGTTGTGGTTTATCCTACACACAACCACACAAGTGAAAGTGGGAAAGCGTGACGAAACGTCTATAGACTGACATCCAAATTTTAACACATACCTAGCCATGAAGCGTGTATATGCAGAGACTATGAACATTTCAAATTTCTGGGTTTGTACAGCTATACCAACAGCATATGGAGGACTTATAATGTCCGCTGTCCCTTTGGGGATAAATGAGACTTGGGAGAATTTAATCTTCGATACAGGAACTGTGAGATCACAGGACAAAATAGCTTTATTTTTACCTGTCACACAAAAAGGAATTGTATGTTTTTACAAAAATGATACTCTCCAGGTGGGCTGGAGCAATTGTAATATAACCATATCTTATCGGTGTTACATTAAGAATAGTAATGGCAATACTTTTTGCAATACTAATTATGACTCATATTTGAACTAATTGAAAACAACCATGAATGACATTCGCAAGAATCCTGTTTTGTTTAAACAATTGTCAGTTATAGATCAGAAAATGTTTCATGCAGGGCTAATGCGTATTAGTACTAAAGTAGAAAAATTTTATTTTATTTGTGGGAAAAAGGCATATAAATGGTTACCTGAGAATTGGTCCGGCAGTTGTTTTTTGGGTTATTTGGTTCCGGCAATAAGACATACTGCAGAATTACCTTTGGGTACGATACGAAACGTGAGAGAAACAGCCCGAAAACCTGAAGGTCCAGTTGAAAAACCTGTAAATCCAGTTGGAAGAATCGAAGCTGGCTGGAAAGACCATAATACCGTGAAAGACAAAAGCAAATTGACTCATATGGACTTGAGTGACAGTGTTATATCTTGGGCAGGAATATTCCCAGCCTATGGAGCAGTCAAATCAATTTGGGAGCTGAGGAAGTTGTCGAAACTTCTTGAAGTAATGAGTAATGCAACTTTTTCTGCCCTAGAACTGGTGACTGATGAACTGAATGCAATGAGAACTGTTGTGCTACAAAATCGAATGGCTCTTGACTTCACCCTAGCGGCGAGAGGTGGTACATGCGTGCTTATCAAAGAAGAATGCTGTGCTAACATACCAGACAACAGGCATGAAATTAATAATCACCTAGAGGTAATTCAGCAAGTATCAGCCATGACTGAACCAGGCCCAAACCCACTGACGGACTTTTTCCAGAATCTATTTGGGGGTGGGGTTCCATCCTAATGAATATTCTGATTGCCATTTGTGTGGGTATACTCCTAATAGGAGCATGTGTTTGCTGTGGAATTCCCTGCATGAAAAAACTAATCAAAGATTTAATTGATGTATCTGTTACTGAAACTTTGTACCAAGATATTGAGATTGAAAAATTGATCTCAGATGACATTTTTTCTGAAGTATAGATTGAATGACTCACCTAGCTGAAAATCCTAAGTGGAAGAAGTTGGGAGATGAAATGACACTATGCATACTTCAAAATAGAATAAAAAGTATTAATAGGGGAAAAATGTTAGAAAAATGTGTATTTGAATATATGAGAAATGCTAGTTTAAAAGCAAAGTAGTATATAATGCATTTTATTCTATTAATCATATAACAGAAAGGATTAATTCATGTGTAAATGTAAGTAGTTTTGAAACTGCAGTATGGCTTGAAGCAAGCTGACCTTCGACCCTGGCAGATGCTAGCTTAGCAAGTTTTAATGTTTATGCTTTTCACAAGTGATTATCTGCTGGGTCAGGAAATTAAATGTGTGAAATAATGAAATCTTCTGCTCTTTCCTGCTGGGATGATTTGGCCTTGTGTATGTGTTACTGAGATAGCATGCAGCTGGTGGGAAATTGTTACAGTGAACAAAGATGTGTATTAGAAGACTGAATCTGCTATTGTATTCGAACTGATATGAAACCTTGAAGAAGCAACTTTACAGAAAGACATTATGTCTGACCAGGTGGATAGCAAGGCCGTATTGTTACCTGAGGAAAACTTTTTTAAAATATACAGCATCAGCAGTTTTTATGAATAGAGGACTGTAAGCTAAAGTGATGTAGATGCCCTGTGACATACCACGTCAGTAAGGTGGGCACAGCTTGAATGTTAAACCTATATAAAATTGTGTGCTTCCTGTTTCATGTTAGACAAAATTCTGTACTTGTACGTTTTTTGCCTCCTGGTGTACACTAGTAAACGTTTTGATCCTGAACCTCCTGTGTATTGAATTCTTGATTTTATTTAACATTAACCCTCAGTATGCCACACCCTTGTAGCTTAGCAATAAAAGAATGTGACAACATGGAGATGCAATTTTGCATTTTCTCTGTAGCCGATTTGGTGGATAGCAACTGTCTCATGTTTATCAACATTCACTTAGTCCTTAAAGTAACAGATACATTATGTGAAAGATGTACACACTCAGTGTCACAGGAGGTTAAACTCTCATGTACAAACACACATAATATAAAACAGGTTGTCAAAGTCTAACACACTGCACACACTGCATATACAGACTGACTTATGTTGAGGGACTTAAATGCAATCTTCCTAAACCTCAAAGAGCTCTCAGACTTTCCAACTGCAAATATTATCATCAGCAAACACAGAAAAACTCAAAATGGTTTATTATTAGAATCTTGAAAATGGGTTGCTTGAATGATGACATAGTTGATGTTAAATCTTAAATTTCGGAACATCTAAAGGTAAAGTGTCAAAAATCATGTAAGCGACAGCCATATTTCGATCAGTTCGACAATTCTCAAACCACAGTTAGTACATGTTTGTTGAGTTCTAGCAAGCGTGGTCTTGTCATCTGACATGTACAAAGTGCTGTATAGTGGATGAAAGTATGTTTCGGATACGGCCGTGTGTTTCCCTGTAGAGGTACTATGACTTTTACCCATCACCTGTGTGACTTGTATATCTGCCACAACAATGTTATTATTTTTTTATTTTTTTTTTTATGTTTGCAAATTCTGGTATGTTGTATTTGTGCTGTAGTATCAATCAACAGCTCCACATGAGAAGCTACGATACATGAAGCCTGTATTGCAGTACACCACAAATATTCCAGATATGTCTGTCATACAGTTACGTCCTCTTTACATAAACAATATGGATACCATGGTAGGTAAACATTTCAGGAATGGAAGTCCCTAAAAAGAGCAGTGTTGAACTACCAGTTCAGTAAAACCGTGAACAGTCAGCTGGTCTCTCAGAGAGAACAATCTATCAAACATAACCTCTTTATCGACCAAACATCGTCTCTTAGGAGACAAGGGGAGATATGCCATAACTCTGTTCTTTAAATCCTCCACTCTATTCTGTTCCAATTGAATGACATGAAGGATATCTAACATATACGATCTCTGTTTTCCTAACAGACTACATAGACGTCTATGTCACCCCTCTACTGTGTTCTGGCTCCTTGGATATCCCAAAATACACGTCTCCCATTGGTTCCAAAAGGTAACATTGAACAAAGGAGGTAATCTCTCGGTGGTCGATCCTCAAATACCATCTTTCCTAGGTCTTCCTAGCATGTAATTTTCCCTGAGAAATGTTCATAACTGTCTACCAGACTGCAGCATGTCCCCTTCAGTGTTGTTTAGGGCATCAACAACAGATTCCAGACATACAAATGCCAATGCTGGGATCTGTTTACATAGCATTGAAAATGCTATGTTGCTACCAAACTCTGAAGCTAGATGCAGCTTCTGAATTTGCCTCCAAACGATCTGGCAGAGGTGAAACCAGCACCTCTTTGCAATGCTGCCAGTTAAATGTTGTTGGATGGCATTTACCGCACCTTTTTCAAAATCATTTAGAACCATACAGGGACGTAGTAGTAGATCAAAGTGGACATAAAGGGATAATACACACCTCCAGAATTTGTTGTAACACACCTCTGTCTTTAAAGGTAAAATACAGTATCCTACTGGTATAATTTTAACTGTGCTTGACCCTTCCAGACAACAATGTATAGTGTACACCTATTTAGATTCAGTGGTGCTAGTAGGGAAGGTGCCATCCACAAGAATATATTCCGAGGCACACAGCACCTGTAAATTGGTCTCAGCAGTTATAATGACACAATTACCCCTGTGGATGACTTGCCTGTGTGTTCCACAATAAACCGACTATTTTTAATTGGCAAATGTTCTGGTGTTAAGTCACAGAAAGTACGCATATCTGAATACATTGCCTTCCTTTTCCTTTGCCTCACTCTGTTTACAGTTTGTTTCAGTTCAAATATGTTAGCTAATGAATTCTCGACTGTACTTGGTGTATCAGCCAAGATCTCAGAAACAACCTTACATGGATCTTCCACAGACTGTTCAGCCCTCCTTTTGATACTTTTCCTAACTTTATACACTTCACATTTAATGGCATCAGGGGTATGGAAATGCAATGTAATTCTTTTCCAATCTATGTGCATCACCCACCATTGCTGTTACACATCTACCTTTGCACTTATCTTTTAGTTTCCTCGTACAACACCAATACATTGTATTACACATGGTTTTCTTATGGGTATTGATACCCATCTACACATAACGTCTTTCTCCTTTTTTAACTTAAAATTGTCTCATAGATATTGCCAATTACACCGGGTACAAATCCACCTTCAGCATCCGCCAGGGTATCCATAGTGAAATAAATGCAACAGTATACAATTACATCTAGGAGATTCATAAAGTATGCTCGAATCAACTTACCCAGCGTGTAATTATCCAGAACTGAAACAGATGTGCAACGATCCAAACAGGTATGTAGTTCCTTCAGTGATATGCCGCACATAACTACTGGCCTTGTTATATTCCTGAAAGCGTAAATGTTGAAATGACATTTAGCAACATCAACACTTATGTACAAACATTGCATTGTTACATGTCTATTGACATTTTAAATTTGACCTTTTTTGGTTTGCTGACCTGCCCATTGGAAAACTGCACTTCGAACTTGTCACTCTTGATCATATGCAGTTCACGAAAGTGATAGTAAACCAAACTCAACAATATCTTATAGGCTGAAATAAAGCTAATTGTCCTTGTTGGCCATTTTAAGCCTAGCTAATTATTTCATCTGAGAACCAAACTCTGCACCTTCTGTCTGGAAGATAAACACAACACCATACATATAGCCACACTCATTGGAGCCTCAAATACAAAGCCCATAAGACAAGAAAACAAGCAAGTCTTCCCAGGACTCTCAAAGGGGAATCTATTGTATGAAACACTGATGCCTCACTCACCAGTTGAACAAAAAAAAGATAATGGGTAGTTAAGCATGCACTCAAATCATTACACCATAGGTACCAGTAATATTCAATTATAGTCCATGTAGGTATAAATGACCTGAGCCATACCTCCCTAGACTATAGCAAGAGAGACATTGTAGATCTCTTGGACTATGTGTCTAAGGTTGGTATGTGCCTAGCATTTATCGACATTCAATCTTCATCAAGACTGATGCCACAGTACAAACAAAGATGATTGACTTTAACAATTGGCTTAACGTCTGGGGTCTATTGTCATTCTAGGGGATCCGATATTTTCCAGCATGTGATGATATGGTTAACAAACTACATTGTTGTGCCAAGGATGATATGCACCTGTCTAATCCAGGCTTTAGAATCTTAGCTAAAACATTATAGCAATGCCAAACTGACATCCCTACCATCATAGCAAAATCTATCCAACAGAACCTTACAGTGTTACTGCTCAATGCCATGAACTTAAACAAAAACTCCACTGCCTCCAGGCTTTTCTCACCTTGAAGCACGTAGACATCTATGCAGTTACCGAGATATGGTATAAAACCTCTGGGAGTGCCTTGACAGTGCAAGGTTTCAGTGTCTTCTATATAATTAGATCAGTAGCTACACAGACGGGATAAAAAGGTGGAGGTGTCTCAATCTACATCAATAACAAGTGTACCTCTAGGTTGGTTAAACAGGATGACATGCTGAAGTTTCTCCACGTGCAAATTATCATAGATAAAATCCCATACCATATCCTAGCAGCTCTAGGTCACCCTCTATGTCCCTCAAAAAACATAGCTTATACATAGACCTACTGGAGACACTCAGCATCCCACCAAACACCTTACTCATGGGGGAATTTAATTACCCTTCTATAGAATGGACATCCTGTATGGCCTCAAATTTACAGGCACAGAGATTCCTGGACTTTGAAAAAATAGACATCCTTGGCTTGAAAGTACATATGCCCACTAAAGATTCCAAAATATTGGACTTGGTATCTACAAATATGGGAGAAGACTGCACCCCCCACACCGGTGTCCCATTCTCCATGGTATGGCCAGATCACAAAGCTGTCTCCTTCAAAATAAAAATCAATTCAGTAACCCAGTAAACCGCTGTAACAGTTAGAAACTATACCAAAGCAAACTACCTTTTATTAAGTGATAGTTTGTCAAACTTCAGTACATCTCCAGACCCCAAAAAAACAGCATCCTATGCAGAATTGTTCATAGATACTCTGTACAACCATGTCAATGGCTGCATTGAGGCTGTTGTACTTACTAAAAGTAAGCCCAAAACAACTCTAAAAACAAACTGCCATGGTAGAATCCTAAATTAAACAGTATATACAGCAAAACAAGAAAGTCCTAGCTAAAAATAGGAAGTGTAACTCACAAAAAGATAACAACTCTCTAATCAAACAAAACAGAAAACTAAGAGGGCTTATTAAGATAAAGAAAGCCAATTTCAAGGTCAAGATACCTTTCCAGACCAAAAACAACCAAAAGGTCTTCTTCAGCTATATTAGAAACCTGAAAAGAGGCACACAACAGTGTGCCAGACTGGTGGTTATTGGAACCACATTCACTGAATGGGCTGATATAGCAAATCTGCTGGCTGACAAAATTTAGATCCAACGTTCCGCCCACTCGTACCCTGCAACCCCCCAAAAAATACCTACAAACAAACTCCTTCACTTCTAAATATAGAGCAGGTCCTGGCTGTGCTCTCTAAGGCCAAGAAGACTACCTTAATGAGCCCAGATAATACCCAAGGATGCCTCCTAAATAGCCTTAGATATGACCTATTGGGTCCACTGAAATCACTATTTCACTAAAGTCTCAGAACAGACTTTGTGCCACAGAAATGGAAGGCAACAGTGGTCATCCCTCTAGACATCCTGAGAACTACAGATCCATTAGTCTGAGTGGTTTTACACGTAAAGCGATCAAATAATTTATCATGGAAATGAACAGCAAAGACAGAGGAAACCTTCACATACCGGACTCAACCTGGTCTGGTTTCATCAAAGGCAGGTCATGCCTACTAAACATGGTGGACTTCTTTGAAAAGGTCACCAAGGCAACTAATGAGGATAAAATAGTGCTTAGTGCCTACCTTGACCTGGCTAAGGCATTTGATACAGTATCCCAGTCAGGCATTGTTAACAAACTTATGGAATTAGGCATGAATCCCTTAAAACTTACTGGATAACCAGTTGACTCAGAGATAGGACCCAGGAAGTTAGGAATGGAGAGACCCTTCCACAAAGAGGCCTGTCACTAACAGAGTCCCTGAGGATTCCATGATGCACCCGCTTCTCTTTAGCATCTACTTCTCGGTAGTCAAGACCAATGTCAGAGGCCTCTGGCTGACCAAGTTTGCAGATGATTGCAAACTAGCAGCAGTCATAGAATCCCCTCAAGACACTAACATCTTACAAGAGAGTCTAACATTGACAAATGAATGGTACCAAAGCCAATTCTTTAAATTCAATGTGAAGAAGTTATCCACACTGGAAAAATGCGTTATCCACAAAACACCCCTAAGAGCAGACCCAGTAGTCAGGGATTTGGGAACACATGTAGATATGGCCTTGTTAGTAAGGAACTCATTCTATGTTGCTCAACTTATTAGTAAGGACATGGCATCAAGGCCCAAGGAAGGCATTGAGCCACTGTATTCAGCACTCATTAAACCCATTATTTAGTATAATGCCCCCCTTTGGTATGTACTTGACCAGACACGTGCAACAAATGGAATATCTATAAAGGTTCCTTATGAAAAGAATTCAGGGAATAAATACAAAATCCTATGCTGATCACCAAAAAAGCCCTACCTCTATACCCTTTTTCCTACAGATTACTATGAAATGATATGTGCCTAGCATACAAGGCATCCTTGGATCCCTCTCTGATGGACCTTTTGCATAGCCACAAAACAAACAGCATCAGAACTTCTAGATCTATGTATCTAAAGTTTGCTTGTGCCATAAATAGGACATGTTGGAGAGACAGATATGTATCTCAGAGAATTCTTCTCATCTGTAATAAACTCATCCATGTGAAGGAGAGTTCCTCCCTATTCCTATTCAAGTGCAATCTGGACCATTGGATGAGGGAATAAGAAATTCACCGTGTTCTAGTGCCCTCTGATGGACAAAAGATGTCATTAAATTATGGTCTAACTAATATACACCCCTGTAAATAATGTCCAAGATATAGTAACTCACAGGACACATTTGGGTTGCAGGACTATGGTTATAAAGGCCCTAGTTGTTGTTAGCCTGGTATAAACCTATGAACCTAATAAATAAACTTCAAAAGTCATTAAAAACAAATAAAACATTGTTTTTGCAGAAGGGTAACCCACCAGCAGCCCCCATGTGGTAAACTTCTTCCCACTACACCCCCACTAAGTAAATATACTAACTCAGAGATCACACAACATTGAGGGATAACAAAAAATTCCATATTGCACAGTTAGAGATCTCCTACTAATAGCCAGAAATTCACCTGGTAAGCAAATCGCATACACACTGGCACAGACTCAAACACAAATATGCACACACACACACACACACACACACACACACACACACACACACACACACACACACTCACTCACTCACACACACACACACACACACACACACACACACACACACACACACACACACACACACACACAAACACACACACACACACACACACACACACACACACACACACACACACACACACACACACACACACACACACACACACACACACACACACACACACACACACACACACACACACACACACACACACACATAACACACATTCAACCACACATGCATGTGATCAGGTTTTACATTGTTCTACATACACTGACCAAATACATGTGATGTAATGCAGAAAAAAAATCTGAATTCAGACTAGACAAATGGCACCCTGTGCAGACAGATAAATGGATAGACAGATAAACATATAGGGATTTGTTTCAGTTTCTGGATCTTTGTTCTTAATAAACTTGGTACCTTTGTTCTTAATTTATTTATTGTATTTTTATTGTTTGCTATCCTAGTGAGTAGGCTAGTACAGGACTCTTTTTAGCAACATATCTGGCTGTAAGGCAAGGACAAAAGAAGTACATGCATTGCAATTTTCATGTGAACATTAAGAACTAAATACATATTTTACTGTTTTTGGGAAAGGGACATCAACAACAGGTTTAAATAAGTGGAATTGACTGCGAACATCTGAGACATTAGTAATAATAAATACTGATTTGATCAACTATGAGAAAAATATTCATAAAGAAAAGCAAAACAGTGAAAACGTTAACAGTTACACAATACTGAGATTCATGGATCAGCTACAAGTGCCAAAGTCCAAGCTGTTCAAATACCACTATCAGGCATTTTGTAGCTGTCATGGCCACCTGCTTCCACTTGAATTCAACTACACTTTCAGTTGCCATGGAGGTGCTGCATCTCACTCAAGCACATTAGCCACATTTGGGCAAAGTTAGTGTGGCAACCGTGGGGTGAGAGTTGAATGGGCTGTGAGTGCAGGATAGGGTTTTAGATAGAAATCAAGAGGTTCATTTATTTATTTATTTTATGGTGGTGCAGCGGTTAGCATTGCCACCTCACAGCAAAAGGTTCTCCGGTTCGATCCTCAGCTGGGGTGCCTTCTGCGCGGAGTCTGCATGTCCTCCCTGTGGTCACGTGGGTTTACTCTGGGTGCTCCAGTTTCCTCCCACATCCCAAAGACATGCTGTAGGTGGATTGGACACTCTAAATTGGCCCTAGGTGTGAGTGTGTGCATGTGTGTGCCTTCTGTGGAAGGTTGGGCGCCGGGCTGGCAACTCAACACTGTAAAACTCCACTGCCAATCATAAGCGGACAGGTATTCCGCTGTGGCGACACCTAACTGGGAAAAGCTGAAAGAAGAAGAAGAAGACATTTGTTTACTGGGATGGTCCGACTAAGTCAGAAAAAAAACATTTTTGGTGGAGGCCCAGGGAAAAAATCTCCATTTACAGACTGTACTGTACAAACTTTTTTAAGCAGTATAGTATGCAATAATTAAAAGCACAAATAACAGCAAAATAGAAATACAAGTGGTTCATACATTGATATAGGGCAGATGACTAAACATTTTTACAAGTAAAAGGTAATGACAGTATGTACAGTAAAACAGAAATACCAGTAGTATATACATTGTGGTGAGGAGGATGACTAATCATTTTTACAACTCAATCAGAAACATAGTAGGAGGTAAAACATTGTATGTACAGTTGACTACTGTATTGACCTCATAGACAGTACACATAATAGGTTTAGGAGATCAGCAAGACAAGATAGGGATATAAAAGAGAGAGGGAGGGAGAGACTGTGGGACAGAAATAGCAGGATGGAGGCAAGAAGGGAGGAATTGTACGAGGTAGGAGATCGGAGGAGAGGTTTTGGGAGGGAGGGGTAGTAAGAGAGAGGGAGGGAGAGACTGAAGGAGTTAAGCCTGGACAGGGGAGGAGAATAGCCAGATCAGTGCATTAGCACTGTCAGGAATTATGCAAATACTGTTTTAGTGAAGGTTTGAAAGCTACTGGGTTAGATACTTCTTATAGGTAGTGGCAGTGAATTCCAAACTTTTGCAGCATAGTGAGTGTACAGGCTTTGTCCAGCTGTTTAAGAGTGTTTGGAGATAAGGAGAAGTTTCTTATCTTCAAAGCTATGGGTTCTTTTTGGGTTGTAACTCTTGATGACATTATTTAGAGTGGACAAATAAGAGGTTTGTAGATCATGTTGTGAAATGCGAATAGTTGGATGTAAGGTAGGTGATTGTTAAATTCTAGCCAGTTTATTTTTTTGTAATGATGGATAGTGGTGTGTTCTAGTTTTTGAGTTCGTGGAAAACTTGGCCACTTTGTTGTAGCACTGCTGTATTTTGGATGTAGTGTAGATTTGTAAGTTGGTGAGTACAGGTACACCATAGAGCAGGACGGGTATAAGGAAAGTTTTGGCTAGAGTCATTTTGGTAGACGATTTTAGGGAGTGTTTGTTTCTGTAAAGTGCGTCAAGTTTCAGATTTTTTTTTATATTCTGTTGAATATGGAGATCAAATTTTAAGTGATCATCTATGACCTAACAGTTTAGTGTAGTGCACAATTTCAATAGTGGTACTGTCAGCAGAGTGGATTTTGAAATTGTGTAGATCAATAGAGTGTTTTTTTGGCTGAAAAAGAAGCAGTTTAGTTTTTTTAAGGTTAAGAAATAGTTGGCATTCAGTGAGCCAGGATTCTGTGGCAGAGAAAGATTGTAATATAATACCGAGAAGTTGAGGTAGTGTGGTTTAGGTTTAGGAAGAGGGAAAATTTAGGTTTAATGAGTTGTAGGGGAGTTTAGGATTAGTGAGAGATGATTGGGGACTTTACGTTTTGGGAGCAGGAAGGGATTTATGGGATAAGGAGTGAAGGTATAATTTTAGGATTAGGAAAACATCAAGGACTTTAGGTTTTGGGAGTGGAGTGTTATGATTAGGGTTAGGGACCATGTGGAAGTTTTAGGGTTAGAATTAGGGTTCTGGGAGGGATGCAACATTCATGACAGTTGGGTGATGGGAGGGCGAGGTAATCCACTAGCCTCAGGCTAGTGGTAGTTAGGGCACTTGCTAATTAGAGCAAGTGGCAGAAAGCAAGTATGTGGCAAGATACTAATACATGAGCACTTGTAGTAGGACCATCTACTATATGCAATGAGAAAGGAAAATGTTACACAACATTGAGAATTAACTATATATAAACCTTATATAAGTCGTTTACACTTCAAAGAATAGTATACTTTTATACTGCATAGCAGTATTTTTATGCTTGAGCATGTTCATTACCTGCAGGTACCTGCACCTACTTGACATATTTGGAACAGGAACAACTTTTGAATTACAATCAGTATAAACAACTGAAGCACTTTGGGTTATACAATGGCATTTTTTGGTTGTTTCAACATCATTAGCCTATAATATTTATAACTTATTTGAAGCTCTA
Source organism: Protopterus annectens (assembly GCF_019279795.1). NCBI lineage: Eukaryota > Metazoa > Chordata > Ceratodontiformes > Protopteridae > Protopterus > Protopterus annectens. The sequence continues at coordinate 862,555,023 of NC_056745.1, forward strand.
TGTTTAGTGTATACCCCTTTAAGTATTGATATAATTGTGAATCAACAATGCCTCAATATTTTAGACATTTTAACCATAAATATATATATATATATATATATATATATATATATATATATATATATATGTGTGTGTGTGTGTGGATCCCTATCATATGATAGAAACCTCATTTGACTGAAACGCATTTGATTGAAACCATAAGACTGAAATTTCAAAAGACTGAAAAGTCAGTTGACTAAAAACCATAAGATTGAAACCTATAATACTGAATTTCAACATACTAAATTGTAAACTGGACCATATAAAACCAGACTAGGTGGTACACCCCTAACTATATATACTAACTCCAGGATCGCATTACAGTGGGGACAAGGGCATATACCTTTCACGTACCTTACAGTAGTCTACATGCTGCCACTACTATGCCCTTTTCCCCACTGTACTGATATCCTGGAGTTAGTATATATAGTTAGGGGGTGTGGGGAGGGCGTAGCCCCCCACCTAGTCTGGTTTTATATGGTCCAGTTTAAAATTTAGTATGTTGAAATTAAGTTTTATGGGTTTCAGTCAAGTGACTTTTCAGTCTTTTGAAATGTTTTGAAATTTCAGTCTTATGGTCTCAGTCAAATGAGGTTTCTATCATATGATAGGGATCCATATATATATATATATATATATATATATATATATATATATTTTTTTTTTTTCATAACTCTTTATTTCACAATAATGTTCATCCTCATTAATCATAATATGTTTTACATAATAGTAAAACATGTTTACTCATTCTACATTGTCACATCCTATTCATCTATCCATCCATAACCATTTTTTCTCATTTACCATATGAAGTTGGGGTGTCACTTCAACAGTGACAATCATCTAGAACAAAGGTTCACACTGCTGGGGAGCTAGCCCTACTGTAGTTGTTCTTCCATATCACTCACATGCATGCACACTCACACCAATGGCCAATTTAGAGTGTCCAATACATCTACTGCATATCTTTGAACTGTGAAAGAAAACCAGAGCAACTGGAGAAAACCCAAGTGTCTGGAGGAAACCCACATGAACAGAGGGATGACATGCAGACCACACAGAAGGCACCCCAACTGAGAAATGAACCAAAGAACCTCTTGCTGTGATGTGACAACACTATTCGCTGTGCCACCGTGCCTCCCTCACATTCTATTCATGTCACACATATTACCAAAGAAAAGAAAAACAAAAGATCTTTCCACTATTGAACTTTCCCAACAACTCTACAGCAAAACCTAAATTTACCAAACCCTCTTCAATTAATTGTAATAACAATATCCATCTTTGCATTCTTTTATTTATTCTCATATTCCAGTACCACTCTTATCTAAGATTCCTAAACTGTATACAACCCTCACTTTCCTCCAATGTCACCTTCTTTTCACTCACACCTTTCATCTTAAATTGAACCTGATAGGTCACTCTCTCCCCCACCTTTCTAATCTTTCCCTGTACTTTAACACACTTTTTTACATTCTTCTAAACTATCCCCTCAATACCTCATTTGCTCCACTCTTCTTATACTGCCTTATTCCTGACCCCACTATTCGTATTTCATCTTCTACCACACTATTCATTAGAGCCTCAACTTCTCTGTTTAGAGGAGTCTCCTTCTTCCATTTTCTAATGATTGCCTTCTTACCCATGATCATCAATAATCCAACCAATTCCTTTATCCTCTACTGGGATGGATTATTCATTTCCCAACTAAAAGGCTTTGTTTTAAGCTACTTATAACAGCAAATTTCTCCAACAATAGGTCTTTTAATTCTTTTTTGTAAGATTCCAATTATCTGCAATCCCAAAAAAGCATGTTTCCACACTGCCCTCACAGCCTTTCACCTCCAGCATGTATTCTCTGTGCCCCCCTAAAAATCCTTGACAACCCATGAGATGTGTAACAATATTTTTGCAAACATTTTCAGGAAAAAATTCTAAATTTTCATGTCTTTGTTGCTGTCCCCAATAAGGCAATTATCGTGTTCCACTCAACCTCCTAAATGATTGATCCTAAGTATTTTTCCATTATTCTTTCAGCTTATTTAATCCTCTTCTCTTAACCATTGTTTACTTATCCAAGGTACTTCCTTCATCTCCATACCCTGCTCCCTCATTTCATCTAATTCCTATATTAGTCATGGCATCTTTCTGACATCTCCTAGCTCTTTAGACATTTTATTCCATCTGCTCACTACCCCTACAATATTCCCATTCAAGATTATATTCCAAAAATATTTTTTCCTTAATCTCTTACCATGTTTTTTTCTCTATCCCCTATCAGAATCTGTGGCCAATGCCTGAAATTTTCTTGCCTCCTTTCCTTCTCCAGACTATGTTCCTTATTATCTCACCCTGTCCAAATCCACCAGTCATCTACACTCTCTCAACCCATTTCCTCCAAAGCAGTTCCTTCTACTTGCCAGTAAATAATCACTTCAAACCCTTCATCATCCCTGTTTCTACTTCCCTGTGTATAAAGTTCATCAAAAATTGAATTATTTCCCCTTTCCACTTCTGTTTTTTATTTCTCCTGTAGAGTTTTTTCCATGACAGTCCCTATCCAATAACCATAGCACATTAGTAATTATATATGCCCGAAGTAACAACATCAGGTCCAGAGCTCCCAACCCCGCTTTTTCTATCAATTCCATCATTATCTCCCAGTCTACTCTTGGTTTTTCTCTTCCCCAGACAAACTCCCTATACATTTGTTAATTTTCTTTAACAACCTTACTGCTGGTAAAGACCAAAATTCCTGCACAGCACAGAAACACTTCAGAAGTTTGCACATTTGCAGCACCTGTATTTTTTTATCCAAATCTTAATTCAGTGCCCCCACCTCTGGAGATGTTCTATGGTTTTCTCAAATATCTGTTTATATATTATTTCTAAAGAAATGTCCATGCTTGTACTTAACTGAATTCCTAAGTATTTAATTATTTCTCCTTTTCCATTCCTATATCTTTCCTGTCTTCCATATGTCACACTCCTTGCTATCATCAGTATATTGACTTTATCTGCATTTATCTGATACTTTTCCACATTTATGCAGAATATTCCACATAGTCTTTTTGTCCCCCTCATAATTTGTCATCAGTACCAAAATGACATCTGTGTACAAAGTTACCTTCTTCTCCTCCTATGCCCATCTATGGCCTCTTATCCTAAAATCCTTAATGGCTTTTGGTAATGGCTCTATGAACACAGCAAATGACAAGAGGGTTGATGGGCAGACTTGCCTTGCACCCCTTTCTATCACAATTTCATTAGATAAGAGGTCCTAAATCTTAACTCTTGTTAGCACGCCTGTATATAACTGCTTTAATAACCTTATCCATTTTTTTATGGGACTCTCCTTCTCTCAAGCTTCATAGCCAAAATCTGTCCAGTCAAAAGCTTTTTCAGCATCTATTGAGACAAACTCCACTGCTGTCCCTTGTTCCACAGAGTCCTGCATCACCAATAAAACCTTAATTATTTATTGTCCTCTTCCCTCCCACAAAGCCTGTCTTATCCTCATGTACTAAGTCTTTAAGAATTCCTCCTAGCCTGTCAGATTGTATTTGCATAAAACATTTATAATTGTGATTCAAAATCAAAATCAGTCAGTAAGTTACTGGACTAAGGGAATCCTTCATTACTTTATAATTTCTTTATGAATCCCCATTATTATCACTTCTTTCCAAGACCATAGGGGAGCTTTTCCTTCCAAGACCCTATTGAATAACTGTGTCCAACAATCTATTACCTCAGGCTTATTAAATTGCCAGAGGATGATAGGAATACCATCATTTCCAGATGACTTCCCCCTAGCCATTCTTCTCCAAGTTATTATGATCTTCCTTGCTAATTTGTTTAATCAATATTTTTCATCCTCTGTGAACCTAATCCATTCTATCCAGTACCACCCCATTCCTCTCCTAGTCGTCCTCTGTTCTCTACCTCTTCCTTCACCTACAGTTCCTGATAGCACTTTTTAAATACTGTCCGAATGTTCCCTTACTCAATTTCTCCCCTTCCTGTATAGCTGCCTTTTATTATATTTTATAAACACCACTTTCTGCTTCTCAGCTTTATAGTTAATGTTTTAGTAGAACTTTGGAAAGGAATCAAATTATAATCTTTCCATAACTATATTTTTTCAATCATATTCTTTCATCCTCAGTTCTTTAGCTCTTTTGTTTAATGTTATCTTTCTCTATCTCTCTCTTTTTAATCTGCATCTTTATGATGGCCTCCCTTCTGAAGTTCTATTAGTTCTTTTATTAACTCCTTCTATCTACTGTGACTTTCTCCTGTCTTTCCACTTCATCTGCATCTGAATTCCATTCCTTATCATAAATTTAATCATATCCCAGCTTTCTCCAATCATAGTAGTAAATCTCTCCAGCTCACTCTCTATCCGTTTAATCACCCAGTCCTTATCCCATTCTTTTTGCAAAGCATACATCAGAGCTCTCCATTACTTTCCTAGATTCATCTTCTTGTCTGTTATCAGACTAATTGGCACTGTTGCATGATCAGTCAATGTATGTGGCTCTATTTACATCTCCTTGGGAAGGTACTAATATTCTTTAGCAACGTAACCTCTATCAAGTCCTGGCCATGTATTATGCCTATACAAATAGTAGATGTATCTTACCCCAGTTCTCTTTTCCTCTCCCAGCTGCCATGTGTCTGTCATCCCTGTTGATATGAAAAACTCTTTCATAAATCTTTCTTCCTTATATACTCAGCTCTTTCTGGGGCCTCTATCCACATCATCTGTAGCTGTTATTAAGTTCCATTCTCTTTATAAATGACAGGTCCCTACTGTAATTTTATTGCCTCTGCCAGCATAACTTTTATTGCTTTAACTGTTGAGGCTGGGACCACATAACATTAAATAATAATAACTGTTATCCACTCATTTTTCCCCTTATACTCTGTCATTTTTCCCTTCTTATCCCCAAGCCTTCCATCTATTTCCTATGGCCACCCCTCTTCTACAACAAAATCACCTCACTTCTGTTTTTTTTTTTATTTCCCCATGCTGAATTTGTGCCTATCTCATGCCCAGCACCTCTTAACCACTTCTCATGGCTTCTGCACCCCCCAGCTTCTTTTCTTGTCCAAATTCACTCTTCAGTCTTACAGCTGTATTTGTAAATCTCCTTTCTGTAAGCCTTACTTTGCCTCATCGCTATCACTTTCCAATACACTCCACTTACATTTAACACAACAGTTCAAACAATGAAACACCCATCACATGATGTATGCATTAACAATGTCATTAGGCTTCAAGCATGTCATAAGCCAAAACTGCCAAGGTGTGAGTACTATTGCCAGATGGATTATATTTGACTGAAAAATTCTCCAGTCTATGTAAGATATTCAGAAATAATGAACAATGAACTTCATTTATGACCGAACCATAATTAAAAAACATGTCACAGTTCTGTCTAATCAAATAAGATTACAACACAATATTCTTAACAAGAAAAACTCAAAAACAAGCAATGAAAGGGAAAAAATAATTCTATGTTGTATAAACGGTGTTGTTGTATTTTAAACATATATAGACAAAGTTTTTCTAAATGCAGATATATATTCTATCCTGCAAATTTAAACATGTATGACATTTTCCAAGCTACAGCTATATTTAAATATGGACAATATGCATCCCCACCCCATAATTAAAGTACCCTCTTGCAACACCATTATATAAAAAAATTACAACACAGGGTTTCTACCTTACTTAGTACAAAGATAGTAATAATCCCTTCACCTTAATACTCTGTGAACCAAGTCATGTCCATTTTAAATGTCCAACATACAAGCCATATTGTCAGTCCAAACGTCACTAGCCTTTGTTTCCCAGAAAAAAGGAAGAAAAAGTGTTCACATTTCAATATTCAGTTTGTAGTCCACCTGATTACATTCAATCCACTTTTTATATGAATGTTCTAATTTGTCTCCTGTCCTAAATCTACCTTCTGCTTCAATCTTTCTTGCTTTCAGAACAAGGGAAATGGCCCCTCTTCAGTACCACCCTCTTCATCTTACCATTGTTCATCCCCATGCTGCTCCATTTGTAGGTCTGTCTCTGGCAGTCTGTTTTATTCATTCACTGGCTTTCTGAAGAAAACCTGTGCTTCTCTTGAAGAATTAAAAATATTTCACTGAACCTTGCATGAAAATCTTCAGTGTTGCAGAATATGCTAACTTCTAGTGGAGACCTCTCTCCTTTAGAGCTTTAATGACAGGCAAAAAAGCATTCATTTTTGTTCGTGTTTCAAAGGATTGTTTTAAAGGAAGCAATTGATTGGCAAAAACATGCTTATTCCCCACCTTTAACTGTGCTTCTGTCTTCCAAATTTCCTGTAGTACACTTTCATTTTCTTTTCAAAGGACATGAACTGTATTATAATGGGTCCTGGTCTCCTTGTTGTATCTACTCTGGGCCTCAAAACAGTTCAATGTGCTCACTCAATATGTAATTCCTCTTTAGGGATGTGAGTCCACTCTTCTAACCATTTTTTAACTGCTGCACAACAATCTAGTTATAGGATCATAAGATCACAGGAGATTACTAGGCAAACGACCCGAAGGTCATTTTAAGCCTAGCCATTTCATCCCAATGTAATACTATAGAAATGCTAGTCAGTACACAAGATTGCATTTAGTGATGACTGCCCATGTCCAGGAGGGTTGTGGGCTCTATTACTGGTAATAATTTATGGTGCCCCATCCACTCATCCAGGTTCCTCTTGAACAGTGTCATAAACATGCTCTGTTTCACATGAATTGGTAGCCTGTTCCAAAGATACAGCAGTTGCTATGAGATAAATCTGTCCCTCCAGCATGTCCTATTTACATCACAGGCCATGTTTAGGTCCCTTGAACGGGTATCCCTAGTCCCATTTGATTTACAGATATGCAGCAAGTTCATAAGGTTTGGGTCTTGGATTGCTGTGTAGGCCAGGCATAAATCCCCCCTAAGAAGTCTATATGATACTGAGTATAGTGACAGGGACTTAAGTCAGTCTGTGTAAGGCACATGCTGGAGCTCTTTGAGCTTTTTTTGTTAGAAACCTCTGAGGTCATTCTAATTGCTATAGCACAGTATATGCCAAATGAGGCTTTATACTCAATTATGGGCCAGATAAGTGCAGAGAATAGGGAGGTTATAACTTCCTTTGCTCTCAAGGTGATGCCTTTACTAATCAAGTGTGCTATATATAAAGGTTTCTTTACTACAGTAGACACATGGTGGTTGAAGTTAAGGTTGTAGCCAACTTGAGTTCCCAGGTCCCTTACCACTTCATGGGTACTTAGGGTATTGCTGTCGATTTGATAGTGTGAGAGGACATTGTTTGTGTTGAAGGGAATGATGATGCATTTCTTTGCGTTCAGTTAGAGACCATGACTGTGGTTCCATATATGCATGTGTTCTGTTTGCTATGCAACTGTTCCAAATCTGTTGTTTTGGGTTACTAGGAATATCTATGCATGCTGTTATAACTAATCCTGGATTGTGTTGACTATTACTAACCCACATATGTTCTAAAACTGCAACACGATAGCATATTTGGGAAGGCCGGTCTCAGCAGACCCACCTCTCCCACCACATCTGGCCATGGAACCGCCTCAGAGGATGGGGCTCATACCTCCTGGGAGTGGGTGCGGACAGGATACTGTCACCCAAAGCCAGATCAGGGGATTTGTGTGTAGCAAGCTCTGAAAGGAGTTTGGAGACCTGCTATGCCAGCTTGAGGGCCATGTGGTGCAATTAGAGGGTCAGCCTGCCTCCTCCTGTTCAGCCCCCAGCACAGCCACCTTTGGGCTGTGAAGGTGCAGTGGTGACTGACCATGGGTGGGGACCTCAGTCGCACTATTTCCATTTGGGGGCTCATGGGCTTCCGATTTCCAAACCCCACTCCCCGTCCAAGGTGTTTACCCTCCACATGTGTTATAGACCATCCCTGTATGCTGCCTTGTCTATCAAGTCTAACTACCCAACCTACCTCCCCAAATATACCTACTATCCTTCCCCAACATCCCACTCTCACCTTAAAAAAATAAAAAAGGGTAATCTGTTCCCAAAAAAAATGTCGCCCCATACATAGCTGTCCATTTCCCACATGTGTCCACTGGGCACATGTAAGCTGGTTTAATTGGCTTTGAAACACATTATTGTTGTCCTCACCCCTCTTCCAGGGTTTTGAGTTTCCAAATATACCTCCAAATTCAGTATATATGCACAGCTGTTGATGTAGAAGAAATGGACAGCAATGGTCCTCCCCTACACCCATCCTGCACATTCCTAGCTAATTCTCCTATTGTCTTTCTCTCTGTATGATCCCTTTTTCACCACTTTCTTATCACCCTTTTTTTTTCCTTTAAAGAAATGAGCTCAGGGGTAGGCAGGAGTAAGCTCTTTTAAACAGTAGTAAGCAGAATTAAGCCTGTTTGCATGGTGCTAAGCAATGCCTACACAGATTAATCCCTTTAAGGCTAACGGTCTGTAAGCATATTTAACCAGAAGTTATCATTGCTTACCACCATGCCAACCTGTGCAAACCCACTTACAACTGCTTAAAAGTGCCTCAATCACTCTGTATGCAACAGCTCTTGGTCTGGCCAGCAACTCACTGCAAAACATCTGACCAAAGGCAGTGTAAATGGGGGTGAAGGGGCACAAACTAGGGACCTCTTGTAATTATTTCCCTTATCCCTTCTTCCACGGCTGAACTGTTCTGCCTTGCAACAAATTAATCAGCCCTTGCAAATTTTGAACCAAGGACCCTGGACACCATAGCCACAACAAATTACCACTAAGCCATCTGAGCTGTAAAACATTAGGATGATTTCTCTAACATATCATGCAGAACAGTCAGTCTACCATAGGGAATGTACAATGTGGAAGCACTAAACATTCTAATGATACATACACACACACACACACACACACACACACATATATATATATATATATATATATATATATATATATATATATATATATATATATATATATATATGAGTATATATAGAGGGTGCACAGAATATCAAACAGCCATTATTCCTACAGTTGCCACCTTTTCAAATGGCCAAAGTCTGATTCCTTCCTACAAATGAGAATTATTGCATGAAAACATATACCCACACACAATGCAAAGGACATGCACCACACATGTTGCATACATATAAATGTTTGTGTACTATTTCAGTTGTTTATGCCATTTCTTACAGCATTTAGGTGTTTGAAATACATAATAACTGATTACTGCAACTCTCAAAAAAAAATATGATACAGTAATCCGCAAAAAACAAGATACATTGCTGTCTAGACTAAAGCCTTCAAGTAGTACAACAGTAAAAAACACACTTGCCATGAAGACAAGAATCAATTAACACTTAATTACAGATGTAGTTCAACAGCCTCCAATTACACTCTTTAGTCAACCCCCTAGGGGGAAAGTATCAATCATCACAATGTAAATGTATCCGTTACATAACAATGCTTAACATAAAATGGTACTATCACACTGACAAACAGAACTGTGTGCAAAACAGTAAGTTCTAGCCGACCACTGTCCCCGTGTGAAATGTATGAAAATGTACAGCCATATACCTTTATGTTTTTATTACTGATATTTCTCACATCTTCTAGCAGCCTAGGTTAAAACATTTAATACCCCTCCCCATAAAATATCTTACAAGGGCATATAACAGTGTTCTCTGTACACTGATCTCTTGACTGTACAGTGTCACACATGTTGTCCAGCTGTAGCCCTCATATATATGGACCCTACCCCTCACCTTGTGGGGGAGTCTACAACATCACTGGAATGATAGCAGGAATGTCAGCACTAAATAATGATAGAACATACCTATCAACCTCTTACTGCATGACATCTGGACAAAGCCTGATATATAAGTGGAGGACAGAGGCTGAAACACAGGGCCATATTTGAAATATTGCTGTTATACACTGTGAAAGTTGCTGTTGTTACAGGCTTGGTTGCAACATACCCTTACTGAGGAATATGAAGTCAGAAACACAAATGGATGTTATCATGTACTGATAGCAATCAACAGAGAGAATGCCACTGATTTGTCAAGGACAAGACCTGTGTGGGGAACAGACAAAACATAACAGCCAAACCTCTGGCCATCATGTGTATAGCCCCACAGTTGAGAGCTATGCAGACAGACTGCATTCCATGCAAAGCTAGCGTGTATACAAAAACCCTGTAAAACTAGCAGTATTCAAAGCATATGACAACAATACTCACACACTGTCCCTCGGTCAGGAACCTTATACAAACATGTAGTTGGCCTGTGTCCACAAATCTTGTTGTATGAGGTATTCCTACCTGGTGTCTGTAACACTGCTGGCCCCACACATGAAGGATGTCTTCCATACAGGCAAGGTAAAAGGACAACACTCAGATGATGTAGTTATTTATAGTAGTGAGTTGCTATGACACTGGCTATTGGAATAACTACACAGCTGCCTGCATGCAATTAGCAAGTGGGGAACAGCAACTGGTGCAGAGGCCCTCACCTGAACATGAGCATCACCTATAAAAGCCATGCTTCAACCTATTCAAACAAGCTTGATCCCTGTAGTGGAGAGAGAGAGACAAAAAAATTAGAAACAACATAAACATAACCTAAAACACAAGAAACAAGAAGACAACTTGTACACAGAAGGAACATAAAAAGAAACCAGGTATGTGAACCATGTAAGCATGTAATTGGATGTAGTACTTGGTCTGCAATAATGGGATAGATGATTATGAAAGATGTATATGTGCCATCAATACCTGCTGTAATGATATCCTGCTGAACAAATGCTATGGACATAGCATCTGGCTCTGTCTGCAGTGGGCCATACCTGTCAACTGTGCAGATCTTCACAGAATGTCAAGATTTAGCCATCATAGTGTTTGTTCTGTTCCTCCAAACATCTATATTAGTCTGGCAAATAGCTGGAGATGGAAGTAATGAAGTAATGACAGACACATGAGTTTCAGATCTCACCACCTTCAGAACAGTCATAGTGATGTGAAATGTATCATGCTACAAACTTCATAGGTTTGTAATAGGCATATCTACAATCTGTCCCTATATATCCCCCACTAATGTTAGGCTTTGTCCACGTGTGATGCTCTAAGAGATGGCTAGGTCAGGTCACAGCTGAGGAGCCTGACACACCCTGGGAAAGGACAGTTCACGTATGGCAACCACTACAATGTCTGTCAAACAGTCGTGCTACAAACTTCATAGGTTTGTAATAGGCATATCTATGATCTGTCCCTGTACACCCCCCAATGTTAGCCTTTGTCCACATGTGATTCTCTAAGAGGTGGATAGATTGGGTCACAGCTGAGGAGCCTGACACACCCTGGGAAAGGACAGCTCACATATGGCAACCACTACAGTGTCTGTCAAGCAGTCATATCTGTGCCACTGCTAGGCAGTTAATGAGATGTTACCCATATACATATGTTACCTGTGAATATGAGTATTATACATGTTTGTATTGTAAATCTAAGGTACCTATATAGGGCATGAGCATAGTAAAGCACTGTTGCAGATGTGTGTGTTAAACTGCATGTGATATATTGAATTAATAACATTCAACTGTACAGTGTTCTGCTGGACAATGTTCACAGTTGTGACAGATATCTGTAGTCACATACACATATACTTGTGTTATGTCACCTATATTAATACTTTGTCAAAATTGATTTCCCTGTTTTGTCACCCAGTGATGTGGACCAATGCCCAGAAGTCTTGGTATAACAGGTTGAGGTGTATGACTGAGCTGCAAGAATGTAAATACAGTGTTCCATACTGACATAGAACACAAATGTATACCAGGTATCCCCTGAGCATGTGTATGTATGTTCAGCTGAAAGGCACAGAAGTAATAACATGGGTCACAAGCAGTCCAGAAAATAGGATGTGCATGTTGCACATGTGTGTAATATCACCATCACTGCATACAACATAATAAAAGTTGTACTGCTACTGATTGTTGCATTGCCATGACACTGATATGGGTACTACAGTAGGCATGCTTATCAGGTAGTAATCAGAGAGGTGTACAACTGTGTTATGACCCACTGTACCACTAACAGCTATATCAACACCCATATACACTGGATATCAAAGTGTACACACCCCTGTTGGAATGCCAGGTCTGTGTGCTGTATGCAGTGAGACCACAGAAAGTCATGTCAAAATGTTTCTCACCTCAAATGTGACCCATAAGCTGTACAAGTCTATTGAAAAAGAAACAAAGCTGTTTCATGAAAGGTGAACAACCATTGCCAAGTGAAGATGTGATATGACGTTAGAGTACAAACCAAGACAAATGGATCTGTAATCATCTCAGCAGGTGTTTACACAACCTATCAGTGTAAGGGTGTGCACACACATTCAACTGGCTTACTGTACTGAATATTAATTCCCATATGTTTTTACAGGATAGGTTGTTATGTTCCCTTTTGAACTGAGCAGGCTATAGGTCACATCATAGGTGGGGATTGTGTTGACTTTGTGGAGTCATGTTTCAATTGCACAACTACCATGCATTGAAACAGAGGTGTGTACTCTTTATATCCACTGTAACTATATGGAATCAGCAGTACCTGGCCTGTACAACCAGCTTCCACCAACAATAAGGTAATCCCCCTTGGTGGACAGCAACAAAACACAAAGCACATAATAGGTTGCTATAGTGGCTGTACAGGGACACATAGGTGCAGACCACAACTTGAAAGCAAGTGCACCTCTATCTGAGCAAGCATGTAGGTTCACAGGTGACTTCCTGTAAGGCTGACTATGACCAGAAATCAGACATATCCAAACCACCAAGGCCAATTGCAGCCATATCTCCACATATGTACACAGTCTCAAAGGCAGTAACACAAGTCGACCTGTACTGGGGGTAAATCACACCTCATAAATACATGCCATGGATACAGACAACCTGCATCAGACAAGATAGGTGGGAAACGTGGCATCCTTTCTACAACTTTTGTACAGGGGGATATGCACATCAAACACACTCCTGCCCACGTCACTGGTGAGCATGTACATAATGCTGACTGATCACAACAACAGCAAGTCTCCATGGGGCATGATAACATCACAGTCTGCCTCCTACATGAACTCAGGCATGTGCTCATGGCTCCATCACACACTACAGTCAAACACAGACTTGCCACCATCCACACACCATCCACATAGAAGATGGCCACTGTCATCCCTCTACACAGAAATGAATGGAGAATAGTGGATTATGCCATTAAGTGCCCAACATTGGGGGAACTGGACAGGTCAGGGCCAGGAGTGTAATGCAAGATGTCAAACCTATGATAGCTTACAGTGTTATGTTATAGTCTGGATTATTTGCAACTAATATCCACTGTTGATGTGCACATGGACAACCATATGCGGTCATGTGACCTTTTTTCTTGTTTATGTCTTCCAGGTACAATGCCCCGGGAATGTTTGCCAATGTTCATGAACCTTGAGAATGACACAATTATCAATTCATCATCCAGCATCATGGCATACTATTCGGCTGCAGGGCCCAGGATCTGCAGGAGAGAATCACCCTGTGGAATGAGCTTGTCCACAGGGTAAACAATGTCGGCCTGCACCAGCCTCTACTAAAACATGCTGAGGAGCTCCTCACCAGCCTTGGAGCACCCGCCCACCGGACAAGCCAGCAGGTTGAAGACAGCATTGTGGAGGTGAGTGCCACCCACACAATGGACAAGGACCATGCAGGTAAGGCCCCAGGGCACATTACTAGACCACTGTTGCTTATCCATTTTTATCGGTAGAGTATCTACATGCATATGTCAGATAAGATAGTCTGTTGCTGGAGTGTAGTAATGAGCAGATGTGCATAATCCTTAGCATTGTGGGTTTGTACTGTCGATGTGCTAAAATGCTGCTTCCACCCTCTACCAATGCCACAAGTGTGACTACTAACATTACTTCTCTCACACAACTATTTAGGTCCCTCTGGTATACAAGTGGTGCAGTAGCCTGTAGCTGGTGAGTATGGAGTTGTTTTGTTCAGGTTTGCCAATACACTGGCCATGTTATAGCCATGCTATTTGCCATGCACACATTTAACACACCTAACCATTTTGTTGGTTTTAACTACACTGTATCACAGTGGTCATCATCATGGCATATCTGAAGGTCATGTAAGATTCCTGCAGTATACCTAACAACCTGTCAGTGCAAGATGTGTAGAGAGAGATGAACATAATGGTGGAACAAATGTCCTACAGTAGGGACATGTCTGAAACATTACCCTTATACAGTGTATACAACAGTGTATACACCACTATTACAATGGCAACTGTTCCTAATATAAACAACGGCAGACCACAATAGCACATTCCACACCTTTTACAACCTGTAATGTGATCCTAACATGAGCAATGGATGTGTAATATGGAATCCTATGTTAGGACAACAAATATGGGTAATACAAACCTTATCAAACACTGGAAGCATATGTGTGCACACACTCCAAATATATTGTGAACGCAGCTTGTGATGTACTGACAGCATTCACTCTTCCTGAGTACACACCTGCCATCAAGTATAGGGCCTCAATGTCACACCAAGTAATGGTCTACTGTCCAAGAAGTATGTCCATGACATTTGCCCACTCACCTGCAACAGAGGCAGCCGTGGCTTGCACACATCTTACAAAACATGAAATGGATCCCATATCCAAAAGTAACACTCAGGAGTGAGAAAAGTAGCCTTACCTCATCATTGCATATACCATGGTAAACAATGCAGATAGTCATCTATGTGTGTATGAACTATGGGACAACACTGATGTAGAAAACAGATGCCCATCCAAAACAGATGACAAAACATGTTGCAAACTGGTCATGGAGACTGCCCAGAAACATGCAGCAACACTGAGGGACTTGCAGAAATGTCTAGCAAGTACTGCATGTGCAGTACCTGCATCAACAATTGCCTGGATTTTGCATATGTGTGCCCTATGGGTTAAGGTAATCAGATGGAAGAGTTGTCTCACATGAAACATCATCCAGGGCTCTGTACAGGTAGCATAAGCATAACATCAAGTCTCCCAAATGCATGTTTTGCAATGTGCAATGGTGTCATGAGACCAAGGCTCAAACCTACAGACAGTTTTCATAAAGATATGTGTGGTGCACAAGCAACACCTGACTCCACCTCAGGGCCACCATCCCCAATTTTTAGCTTGCTGGTGCCATTGTACACCTTTAAGGTTGCTGTTCATTAGCTGGAACTAGGCCGGTAGACATGGTGTTTGGAATTTGGAACACTGCAAAATAATACTCATGTATGGCCCATAGTTGTCAGCCATCTGCAATAAGGCTGAGGATGAGGAGGAGTGTCAGCTTGAAACACAACAGTGAACTGAAGCATGCATCCAAACCTCACTAAGAATGGCTGTATCTGAACACAGTCAAGGTTATGAATTGAGCCAGACATTACCCAGACTCTACAGCAATAGTGAAGCCACTATGTGAACTCCAAGGGCGGTGCACATGAGCTGACCTTACAATCTGGCAGAGTTGGAGGACCTTTGTAGGGCAGAGTGACCAAATAATGGCAAGTGAAGATTAGCCATGCTAGTATATTCCTTCCAGGAATAGTGACTGTTGTAGTTCACTTAAAAGGTGCTTCAATGAACCATTGTGTTAAGGGTGTGGACAGTTATGCAACCCACATATTCTATGCATCTCATTCACCATCTGCACGACTAACACATTTGTTTGATACTGCATTGGATTGCACAGGTCATATGTCACATATCAGGTGTGTGTAATGTTAACAAATGCAGTATTGTGCCCCCATTGCACATCATAGAAGAGGCTGGCATGTCAAAAGGGTGTGTACACTTCTCATATCCATGTTAAGCTTTGAAGGTTGTCAGTGTAATAGGATGTTATTGCTCATACATGCACTGCTGATGATGAGATCTGCAAATCAAAGGTCAGGCATTAATTATTGACATCAGTCTTCATATCATCCCAGGTATGTGTCAGACAAACACATAGGGGCTTTGAGCAACAGAGCAAACATAACTGCCACACATATACACATTCAGCAATGGTGTGTACCCTTGTGAGGTATGGTGCACAGTACATGCCAGTGTCCTGTACAGGTGCATAGCAATACTGTCTACATGGGTGCAGTGTGTTCCAGGGGAAGGGACATAACCTACCAATACAACTCATGCATCACAGAGATGTATAATATTGGTAACAAGGATTGAGTATGCCTGCATTGCATGCTGCTGAGTACAATATGTCATGCATGTTGACTGTTGGGTAATGAGAGGTCTGTGTAATATCTTTGTGCCACCTCACCTGTAAGTATGTGTGTGTGTGTGTGTGTGTGTGTGTGTGTGTGTGTGTGTGTGTGTGTGTGTGTGTGTGTGTGTGTGTGTGTGTGTGTGTGTGTGTGTAGAAGTAAACCATAATGTACAGCTCTTAATTTACATTTCTTGTCTGCCCCTCACAGGTGGTGAGGTGGGTCAGGGTCCCTCCTGCAGGCAAATGGATGTTAGTGTCCATACATACTCTGACAATGATTATAGGCATAGTGAGGCACAGGCAGGGTTGTCAGGGGCTATATCTGTGCCATTGGTTGACATCCCACTTTTATTCACCTCATCCCCACACACAGTCACAATGCCCATACATACCCCATCACCAGTGGCCATAAATGAGGGACAGTTGGAGGGTGGTGACTAAGGCATGTATGTCTGTACACAGCAGCCATAGCCAGATGACTGGTGAGGTCCCACACAGGCAGATGTACAGGGTTACTCAGAGGATAGCTGTTGGCCATCATGCCCCTGGCAGAAGTGCCACAGCAAGTGTCACCAGACGCATGTTTTGGGTCATCTTGGAGCTACAGGCATGTATGGAACATTACACCAGAGATAGTCTGAGGCTGCAGAGGGCTACTCTTCCTGCTGTACGTGATTACATCCATGATCTTGCAGATGCCCAACTTTAGTTTGCAGAGGTCATGGATAGATGGTTGGGTGAAATGGTGAGAATCCTTGACCGTGTGGTGTCTGTGGTAAAGCATGTGGTGGGAGAAGGGCATTACCCACATGGACGTAGGTCAGTAACACCAACAGGTGGAGGTCTATGTGGATGTGCAACATCTCACGGCCGCTCCTGTAGCGGCAGTACCAACACCAGCAATGCAGGGGGGTGCTGTCCACACCACAATGCAGGAGGCCACATGCACGTGGTCCTGGCCAGTCCCAACAGGGACACGGATCCAGCGGATAATTGTCATCGTCAGGTGAGAGTACCATATCTGGGCTTTTGCCTGGTAGTACCCGTGCAACCCGTGGCAGGTGCAGTTTCCATGTCCGTGGCCAGACATGGTGAACTGTACACTCTGCCATGTATGGTCTGCAGCTGTCCAACATACACCTGTATAGGGCAGCCACATGTCAGAACTGTGTGCCTACATACACACACACACACACACATCACCAATATAGCTAGGGCACCTCCATACCTACACACACCACATCTGCACAGGCCATTTAAAGAGCCCCCTAACCCACACACATGATGTCAACCAAATGGCTCAACCTAGGCCTCTTGCAAATCCATACCACACCCTCTGCATATGATAATACCTGTGCCACATCCCTGTCATTCATTCCATCTATACAGGTACATGCTAATATGGTTCTGATGCACAGGATGAATGTACTAAAGTTTAGCAATGTAATGCTGTTTAACATGTTGTCAGCTGGAATGTTTGATGCTTACACGTCATATCATTGTTGGAGCCTTCCTGTGTCCTGAAAGAGTGCTCTTCAAACTAATCTGGAGATATACAGAGCTGAGTATATTTTTCTGGCACTTCAGAGTTGTGTACTGGTAATTGTTATTTGACTAATTTTATATCATTGCTGGCTGACTTCAGAGTTGTGCACTGTTATTTTTGCTTCACTGTATAGTTTTTCAGATCTCTGCTGAAGGTGTTGGTTTTCCCATACCCATCCTCCCTATTCCTGTGTTGTTGTTTAAATTTGGAGGTTTTTGCAGTTGCCAGCCCCCACTGTAGATTTAATCTTGGACACTCCCCCCAGTCCCATCTCTTTACCTCATTCTACCTAATAGACTCCTTCTGCATTGTTTTTAGTCATTTGTAATTTAATTGCATTTTTTAAACTGTTTGGTCTAACATTGCAACATACTCGTGCGCTAGCTTGCACTGTATTTGAATTGTTTTGACTGCTGTTTTAGCTACTTTTCTGTATATATTAAAAAAAATACCTTCCCTGTAACTAGTGTAGTCCAGATTCATATTTGCTGTATCAAGGACTGTATGTAAGCTTCTGAGCGCCCCCCCCCAAGCTTTCTGTGTTGGAGGGAAGCCTTCTAGCTTATCAGTGGGAGTGATAAGCACTAGGTAACCTATCTACCACATAAGGAGTGGTTCTGGCCCAGAAATTATAGTTATTGGCCGTTTGGGCAGTTTTTCCATCTCTTTCAACTTTCTGATTTAAAAGCCCACATTTGCACTTGTTCCCCCCTTTCCTGTAACTAGTTTAGTCCAGATACAGATTCTTACTTTCAGCACTTGAATTTGCTTATTCGTGATCAGCACTTGTTCAGAATTTGTAAGCACTAAATAACCTCCTAATTACTACAGCACTCAACCTTCCTCATTACCTATATGAAAACAGTTTTGGTACTTACTTTCCTCACTTGCTTAGAGAAAAACAGCTCTTGTACTCACTTTCCTCACTTATCTAGAAGAAAATAGTTTTTTTATTCAGGCATGTCCAAGGGTCAGCTCCCAGTGTTCTCTCCTGTCTATCTGATGAATCTGGGCATCTTGGGGCAATGTAGAAATTGCCTCATGTACATAGACAACCCTCTCCTTACCACCCAACACCACAACCTGTGAGAGATGCACTTATCTAGCCAAACTGGAGGTAAAGCTTTCTCCAATCAAGACTGAACTTGACAGTCAAGAGGAGAAGGTAACCACTTGCACCACTCCACACTCATCACATAGTCTCACTAAATCTACACCACCAAAATCCACACATAGAAATACAAAAACAATCATGGAGGCTCTCAATAATAATCTGCTCAAGCAACAGAGACCTCTAAAGCAGAAATGCAAGCAACCTCCACCCCCCAACACAACCCAAATGACACATAGCCCATAGACTCAGTGTGCCACTCAATCACAGCCAATAAGGCAAAACAACGTACCCAACACACTAGTCATAGGCGACTCTATAGTCAGGCACACTGATGTCCCACTCACCAGGCTAAACAAGGAGAAGGTTACTGTCAGCTGCCTGTCGGGTGTCAGGATCCGCCACATTACCCACGCACTCAAGTCACTCCACAAGTACAAATATGACTCTGTCATTGTCCATGCTGGTGTGAACGACCTGAGATGTACCTCCCTGGACTACATGAAAAGAGACATGGAAGAGCTCTCCGATCTTGTAGCCCAGGCAGCTATGACCCTAGCCCTGAGTAGCATTCTGCCATCACACAGAATGATGCCACAGTTGTTGAATGATGCCGCAGTACAAGGACAAAAATGATTGACTTCAACAATTGGCTAAGCTTCTGGTGCCATTCTAAAGGGATCTAGTATCTGTCTGTCTGGGATGACATGGTCGACAGATCATGATGCTTTGCCAGAGATGGCCTGCACCTGTCACCCCTGGGATTCCGGATACTGGCTAAGGTTCTTGCTGCCCCTATAGTGCCCTTTTTAGGCAAGGTTCAAATGACAAATTCACCACTGTAACAGGAACAGGCAAGCAAAAACTGAGGGTGATGCTACTCAATGTTAGAAGTCTAAATCTCAAAATGCAGTCACTCGAGGCACTCCTTAAAATGGAGAACATCAATATCTGTGCAGTGACTGAGACCTGGTTCAAAGCTCCAGAGAGCACCCCTGCACTACCAGGCTATAACTCATACCACACTTTTCAGCCATGTAACCTGGACTGGAACACCAAAGGCAGAGATGTATCCATATTCATTAAGGATATCCACACCTCCAGGATAGTTGCTCAGCATAATGCAGCCAAGGTTATCCAAGTGCAACTAACTCTGGGCAAAACTGCAATCCAAATTGTAGTTTGCTACAGATCATCCACCATGCCCCAGGATTCCCAATATTTCTTGATGTACTGGGAAATATTCCGGTTCAATCAAACACCCTAATAATGGGCGATTTCAACTACCCCACCATTAACTGGGAAAACTACTCATGTACCAACTCCTTCACTCAACACTTTCTGGAATTCATAAACTCCAATGCCCTGGATCAACTTATCCACACCCCCACCGGGGACAACAATATCCTAGATCTAGTCATTACCAATATGAGTGACCGGTGTTCCACACCTGAAGTCAATGCCTCATTGGTCTGATCCGACCATAAGCTAATTACCCTGGATATCCACATCCTGCTTCAACCCTCCATTAAGGAAACCATGGTAAAAAATTTCTGCAAAGCCAACTTCATGCTTCTTAAGACAGACGTGGTGAACTTCATGACACCCATGCAGATGGACAATGCAGTTACGACTACTGAATCCTACACAATTGCACTTTATAAGCACTTACATGAGTGCATGGATCGTGCTAGCCCAAACAGAACCAAGATGCTATCCTCCAAAAAAAGGAAGTCAATCTGGTGGTCCCCTGCCATAAACAAACTGTACAACAGAAGAAAGAAACTCTTGCAAAAGAGAGTAATATCCCATGAATGGAGGAGCTCCCTGGTCAGCCTCAGTAAGAAGCTGCGATCCCTGATAAAATCCTCCAAAGCTAGTTACAAAAACAAAATCGCCACTGATTCTAAAGTCAACCACAAAGAATTCTATAGCTATGTCAAGAATCTGAATGACAACACTCAGATCTGCTCTGAGTTACAGCACAATGGCACTAAATATACAGACCCAACTGATATTGCCAGCATCCTGGCAGATTGGTTCAGTGCTAACTTTACCCCCCTCTCACCCCCTAAAGAGCCCATCTCTATACCGGAAGAATGCAAAGTTCCTGTAATCACGGCTGCACAGGTAAAAACCACACTCTCCAAAGCCAGGAACACAGCATCCAAGGGACCAGACAACATCCCAGGCTGCGTTCTATAAACTGGCACCCCACCTAAGTACCATGTTCAATCATAGCCTCACCTCAGGCTTTGTGCCTGCTGAATAGTGCACAGCAACGGTTATCCCACTCCACAAGGGGGGAGCCACCACGGACCCCGGGAACTACTGCCCTATTAGCCTGACAAGCCTGGTCTGCAAGGCCATGGAATGTATCATTGTGGAACTTATAAACAAAGACATTGGTAATCTCCAAACTCTGGATCCCACCCAGTTCGGGTTTGTAAAAGGCAGATCATGTCTCCTAAACCTGATAGACTTCTTTGAAGCAGTCACCAAAGCCGTAGACAAGGGTAAGGTGGTTCACACAGCCTATCTAGATCTTGCCAAAGCTTTTGACACCATCCCCCACTCTGGAATTACAGATAAACTCACTAAACTAAATATAAATCCCTATGTCACAAGATGGGTTGCCAACTGGCTCACTGACAGAACCCACACTGTGAAAGTAGCAGACTCCAAATCCAACTTCAGACCAGTGACAAGTGGAGTACCACAGGGTTCAGACCTGGGTCCTCTCCTGTTTGGTATCTACTTCTCTGAAGTACAGGCTAACACAGAAGGTCTTTGGCTAATGAAGTTCGCAGATGACTGCAAACTAGGAGCCATAATCGAAACTCCTAACGATGTGGACATCCTACAAAAGGGCCTCACTGAGACAGATGCCTGATGTCAAAGCCATGGCCTCAAGCTCAATGCCAAAAAGTACATTGTCATCCTCTTTGGTATAAACTCTGTACCCATGAACTACAACATAGGCGGTAGTATACTTAACACCGAAAGTGTGATAAGAGACCTTGGGACACAGGTGGACAGTAGTCTCTCCTTTTATAATCATATCGCCACAGTAGTCAGGAAATCCTTCTACATGGTACATCTCATCACAAAAGGTTTGTCATCCAGAAAAAAAGAGGTCATTGTTCCCCTCTACTCATCACTCATTAGACCCATTATAGAGTACAACGCCCCTTTTGGTATGTACCTCACAAGACATCTACAACAACTGGAAAGGCCGCAGAAATACCTCACAAAGAGGATTACCGGCCTCAAACAAATGACCTACGCAGACCGTCTCAAAAAACTCCAGCTTTACTCCGTCGCATATCACCTACTCAGAGGTGATCTCTGCCTAACATACAAAGCTATGTCAAACCCAGAGCTGTTGGACATGCTCCACTTAAAGAAATCCCAATCCCTCCGAGCTACACGGTCTAGAGACCTAAACCTTGTCACCACAATAAACAGAACATGTTGGAGGGATAGATTCCTGTCCCAGAGACTTATCATACTCTGGAATAAACTACCTATCTATATCAAATAAAGTTCCTCATTAGCACTCTTCAAGAATAATCTTGATGATTTGATGGGAAATAGGAAATTCAGCCCGGGGATCAGCTCTGTAGCTCTGCTCAACAGTGGCACAGGAAAATAATTTTCTTGGGTGGCAAATGCCAGGGTACCTTTTTGGCTGGGCTTGTATAGGCCCCAGGGCTGATAGCCTAGTACCTATCTATGAACATATGAATGTCATGGTATGTAACTGTCCAGCCATGATGCATTATAGCTGTTATTAATACTGACTGATTGTGGTCTCCATAATGTATTCTGTTTGTGTTCTAGGTGTCTGCATGTCAGGAGGATGTTGGTCTGCTCTCCTTTCCTACAAGGGGTGTGGCACTGTAGTGACACATTGTCTGTGTCATATCCCGGGTACAGATGAACACAGGTAACAGGTCTGTATAACAGTTACTGTATGTGCCACATGGCTGATAGGTCTGAGGAGTGAATGGTGGCTGATGAAAGCAGCTCTTCTACAGTGGACAATGGTAAGTGTACTGGGTGGCACACATCAAATGTTTGTGAATAACACACACACACAGAGGCTTTGGTGTTGATGCAATACACAGAGAATACTGTTCACATGAATGTACTTCATTTTGCAAAGAGCTCATTTTGGCCTATGTAGTTCCACCAAGACCAAATTGCCAAGACATCACATCAGTAAATAATCAGTCCGCCAGTTTATTGTCATTGACAATGGTACTGGCAGGGTATATGTCCTCTTCCTCAATGTAGTGAAATACTGGAGTTGGTAAACATAGGTGTGCTGGTGTGGGGGGCACAGCCCCCCCCCCACACTTTGGAGGGTGTAGGGTGGCATAGAACCACACATAGTGTAATTAACAATTACTTAACCTCTTAAAATAAACTGTACAGTATAACAGCACACTAAGCGGGGAAGGGGGGGTACCTACAACAGTAACCCCAATGTGGGTGGCTGTGCCCACAACAACCACACCCAACTATATATACCAACTCCAGTATTACTGTACAGTTGTACAGTTGGGAAGAGGGCATTTAGACATCCACTACTAGTTTTGATGGAATGAATTTCCACAAGATGTTTGCTTTGAAATGTTACTTTTTGCCAGTTAGTTCTCAGACAAATGATCTCCTGGGAAATATATTTTCTGCAAACTGAAGTAGAGCCCTTCACATACATACACACTTACTTGGCAGCACTGAGAGTAGAACCCCTCCCTAGGTACTTATTGCTACTAATGTGCTTGGCCTTAAATGCACACACCACAGAGTTTGCAGGGTGATGTGTGTCCAGAGCATCCTGTAAAGTGAACATCACCAGGTCTTGTCCAGTATGGTAATGAGGGATGTACTGGATGTTAATGGACAATACATAGTATGACATACTGTCATATACACATTGACAAACACATACAGTCATAGACACATTTGACAGACCTGGGTTTAGCAGTGCTGCCTACCTTGTCAGTGAGTCCATATGGTTGCAGAGTTTTTGCACACAGCGCACATCATTGGGCTGGATAGTGTCATCAGTTACCTGTATGGTTGATGGTGACAGCGGTCCTCATACAGTGAACCTTGGGACATGTACTGGGGGTACCATGGTGTAAAGACAGTAAACCCAGCACCGCCACCCCACATTGGATATTGTACTCACTGAAACCCATGATAATGCTCTGACGTATCCACGATCACACATTTAACAGGACTGCAATACAAAACCTTGCCTATCTAATTATTGCTACTAAAGGGATATACATGTATTGCACATGCCACAGGGATAGTAGGGTGAGGGTTTTGTCATGGCTCTCCTAATGTCAGCAACATCACCATCCCTTATAATGTATGGCAAGGTTTAGTGTATTTGGAGAATGTGGCCTCAGAATGCTGACTCCTACAAATATGCACACTCACACACAATTACACAGACACACACACACAAACACACACACACACACACACACACACACACACACACACACACACACACACACACAAAATCACATTTGCCAGGACTCAGAGGGTAACCCATGCCTATCTACCCATTTGTAGAACAGTGTTATGCTGTTTCTGCAAGCTCCAGGTAGCCCATAGGGTGAAGAGTGTCACAAGGTACATTTAATGTGAATTACAGCAGCAGCCCTTTCTAAGTATAGCAATGGGGGTGTAGTGGGTGAGAAGGACCTCAGAGCATTTTCAACTACAAGTTTACAAACACACAGACACTGTTATACTCAGTAATGCACACAGACACATTTGTCAGTACTGAGGTACATGGGTGCAGATGTTCCTAGGTGTGTACCAGGCTAATGTATATGGAGAGATGAGAAGAGTAGGGCATGTGAGTACACTGGCATCATGCCACCGGACATTTGTCAGCAGGTCATCTATCAACTGATGTCACTAGAGTGATCCCCATTCTGACAGTTAAATTCAACATCCACTCATCTGATTTTCTCTTGAAGAGGGCCAGTGAGGTGCTCCAATTGACATGTATGCAACCTATATTGCATGACATGGCCAGTGTCTGGGTCAGGGACCTGTACTGAAACATGTTCTGTTGACTGTGGTTGTCTGGTTGAGGTATCTATTGCATGTGGTGCATACAGATTGGGGTTTCCTAGATGTGGCATTCATAACACAGCTGGCAGACATGTCAGTATCAGTCAATCAGAGATTGCCTGTAAGCAGCCAAGATGAATACCTGACATCTACACATCTGTACAGAGGACATACAGAAAGTAGCTAGCCAACAGGTTATGCATTAGGATGAATGTTTTGACAGACAAATGTCTGAAACTGATAGGTATACCATTACTATATGACAGCAGTCCTCAATCACATGTCCTAAAACCATAGTAGTCTACAGTTAATGTCAACATATCAGATCAATATCCAATGGTAGATACTTAAAAACATACAGCTCAAACACCAAGAACACGATAGTCAGTACTCAGAGTCCCGCTTTGCATGCAGGGGTGTATGGTTCCAGTACTACAATCGACAATCTACTCTTACTTAGAAAAGCACTGTTAAAAGTAGTAATGTAATGATACAATACATGCAAGTGTGACTGCATATAACCTGGGATACTACCCAAGTATGAAACACATACAAAGAGAAAAGATTGTGGTACTACCCATGTATTCTCATGTATCCCATACAATATACTCACACCCCTTACTACTGTAAAGACAGCACATAGAAGCATGTTATGTACATGGAATTACATACACTTATTAAAGATGTCATTACCCTGCTATTTTATTAGATTGGAATGTGATCACTGGTTACCAGAGCTGAGCTATGCTTAGCAGGTGTAATCATTGCTTAAATGTAAATGCTAAGCAGATTTGTGCACTGGTAAGCGAAGGCTACATGGTCTAAATGCATATTTGTTTAACCATTCATTAGCACCGCTTAATGCAAACCCATGCAAACATGCTTAAAGCTGCTCAAAACTGCCTTAACCACTCTGTATCCAACAGTCCTTGTTCTGCCTAGCAACAAAATAAACAGCCCTTGCAGGTCTTGAGCCCAGGACCCTCTAGACTACAGTTACAGTACTTAACAAGTGAGCCATCTGAGCTGTAATGATGTCATTTGCTTTTTCAAATATATCATTCAGTACACGTACTGAATAGTAGTGAATAACTGCTTTGACTACTACAATTGTTTACTACCTGTTAGTGAAAATAGTGTTGAATCAGTCATGTTTTTATATCTAAATATACACATATCAGATAAATATGGTGGGAAACATCTGAGAAGGTATATACAACACTCATGTTTACACATAACAAGGATATGGATATATATATATATATATATATATATATATATATATATATATATATATATATATATATATATATATATATACACATGTACATACACACATATATATTTATATATATGCCCATAACATGTAGTGGAGTCATACCTCAGCACCGTAACTCTCAACCGCTTAGTGCAAGGGAACGTAATGTAAGTATTGCAGTTATAAATGTAGAATGTTGCTACACTAACAGGAGTTGTGTCAACATACATGTTGTGAAGGAAGGCTCTTCTGAAACTGACATGTACACCAACAGTTGCTGATAGACATCATAAAATCATCACAATGAAGTACCACACAAATCACAGTAATGATCCTGTGGAATGCAGCAGAAATATGAGCAATAAACGTGGACAGTCTGAAACAATCTGGTCAGTCAAGAGGTATACACAGAGCTCCTTGGTGCAAAAAATGTGGACCAAGATTGACAAAGGGGATGCTTAAAGCCATGAAAATGGGGATATATCTCAAATACTGAAGTAGATAAGCTCACACAGTTGATGCATTCACACCCTCCTGTCTGTCCTAACACATATTAACTGGAGGAGCAGAGGTCTCAAGCCCACATACTTCCTACTAGTTAGTGACATACATCTTCACAGCATCCCACTGCTTTGTCAGAAATACACATGTATGGTGGCCGGGCAACAGTACATCTGACAGATATCTGGATATAATGTCACACTAGGGTAAATACACTGAGCTGCTAGGCATTTCACCAAGCACTGTCTAAACTAAAGGCAGATTGCCATAACATTAACCCAGTTTTCATATGGGGGGAATACACATGTAATTGCAAATATTGCAGGCACTACAAGCATGTAACAGCATGGAGTAACAGACACCAGTGTGAAAGAGAATACCCACAACCAGTCTCAACACAGTCACAGTCACATTACAGTAAGCCTAATTGATAGTACAGATTATGGACTGTGTGAAAAAAATACATCATCATATTTGCCACTCACACACTAACCCTACATATACTGGCCTAAGTCACAGTGTAGTCTGATGCCTAACTGTAGTATGGGACATGTCTCAGTCTGGCCCTACAAACATATAAGCTGATAGGGTACCAGAAACTGGAGCAGCATGCAACATCAGATAGAACAGGACCAAGAAAACTGACATCTACTCCCAGTCTGTACACAGGCCAAATAACATATTCACAATACACTGCTACACAATACTGACACTCTGTCAACAATCACCATAAGTACACAGACTTCAATACTGTACAGACTACAACAGAATGTCCAGGTTTTGTCCTCAAATCTAAAGCATCTTATACATAACATGTCTGGCAGTCTGATATATCATTGGCTTGATATCAGGAATGATGTCTGCAAATAATGATATACTGTACATATCCACCTCTTATTGCATGACATATGGACAAAGGTTGACAGACTTGGACACAGAGGCACAAACGCAGGGCCAATATTGACATATTGCTGTGATAAGCTGAAAAAGTTGCTGGTGTAACAGGGTTTGTTGTGACATATCTCTTCTGAGGGATATGAAGTCATTAACACACATGGCTGTTACCATTTACTGACTGCAATCATCAGAGTATGCTACTGCATTTATAAAGACATAAACTTTGTGAGTAACACACCATACCTAAGACTCCAAACTTTGGCCAGTCTGCAGATAGCCCTACAGGTGAGAGTTTTCTCAACCATATAATACTGTCATGCTAGACTTTAAAGCATGCAGAACAGCCATATCCACACAAACTCTGTTAAACCAACATTACTTCAAATGTAGAACAGCAATACTTACATTCTGTCCCCATTTCTGGAACATCCCCCTCCAGTTTGTTGGCCTGTGTCCACAGTGTTTGTTGTAAGAGGTATTTCCAACTACCCTCTGTGATGCTGTTTGTCAGACACCCACATGAAGTCCTACTCACAGTGAAGGAAAAGGGCCAACACTCACAAGAAGTGCTTAGTTATAGGAGTGTGTTTCCATGTAATTGGCTATAAGAATGATACTACAGCTGTCCACATGCAGTTAGCAAGTGGGGGATTCCAATTCGTGCACAGACCATCAGCTGATCATGAGCATCACCTACAAAAGTCAAGCTGCTGCCTATGCAAAACAGATGTATTTTTCCACATCTACCAGAGAGGGGGAGAGAGAGAGAGTGTGACAGAGAGAGAAAGAGAGAAAGAAAAAAAGACAGAAAGAGCCAAGCATGTTTGTGTATGATCCATGGGTGAAGTCTCTGGCTATTATAATGGTTGCTTATATTGTTCACTAATCCATACTATCACGTAGTCAATGCACATGGCAGTAGATATTTATGGCTGCGGATTGCCTTCAACAACCTCTACAGTGTTTGATAACTGTTGGCCTTGTAATGTGGACATTGGGACATATAGGTCCTCAATATAATAATGTAGCAAAACCCGTACCACACTGGATCCTGTTATTACACAATCACCCCAACACCCACACAGGATACTGATGACACACACACAAACATACACATACCAGTACTGAGCTTCAAACCCCTACCTAGCTATATATTGCTATTACAGTGTTACACATTTATCTCACGTGCCATGGAGCTTATATGTTGGAGAGTTGTCCACAGTTACCTTTGAAGGTGAGTGACATCAAGATCAGTGCTAAAGGAGGGGTAAGGGAAGTGTAGTAAGTGTGAATGTCCACAAAATCAGGTGTAGACAAAGACACACACACAAACACACACACACACACACACACACACACACACACACACACACACATTCTCACACAAACACACACATTATCACAGTTGCTAGGACCAGGATTAGAACTCCTACCTAACTAGTTTGCTACACCATGGTATTATGCAGTCATTGCAAGCACCACTGAGATTATATGTCGGATAGCTATCCAAAGGTAACTTTGAAGGTGAATGACATCAGCAGCAGTGCTAAAGGAGGGGTAAGAGAAGTGTATTAAGAGTGAATATCCACAAAATCAGGAGTCAACAAAGACACGCACACTCTCTCACACAAACACTCATATTATCACAGTTGCCAGGACCAGGATTAGAACTACTACCTAACTAGTTTGCTACACTCTGGCATTACTCAGTTATCGCAAGCACCATGGACCTTATATATTGTAAAACTGGCCAAAGGTATCTTTGAAAGTGAGTGACATCACCAGCAGTGCTAAAGGAGGGGTACGGAAGTGTAGTAAGTGTAAATGTCCACAAATACAGGTGTCAACAAAGACACACACACTCTCCCACACAAACACTCATATTAGCACAGTTGCTAGGACCAGGATTAGAACTCCTATCTAACTAGTTTGCTACAGTATGGTATTATGCAGTTATTGCAAGTGCCACAGACCTTATATGTTGGAAAACTGTCCAAGGGTATCTTTGAAGGTGAATGACATCAGCACCAGTGCTAAAGCAGAGGTAAGGGAAGTGTAGTAAGTGTGAATATCCACAAAATCAGATTTCAACAAAGACACACACACTGTCTCATATTATCACAGTTGCCAGGACCAAGATTAGAACTCCTACCTAATTAGTTTGCTACATGATGGTATTACGCAGTTATTGCAAGCGCTACAGAACGTATATGATGGAAAACTGTCCAAAGGTATCTTTGAAGATGAGTGACATCAGCATTGTTAAAGGAAGAGTAAGGGAAGTGTAGTAAGTGCGAATGTCCACAAAACCAGGTGTCTGTAAAGACACAATGCTCTCACACAAGCACACACATTATCACAGTTGCCAGGACTAGAACTCCTACATAACTAGTTTGCTATACTAATGTATTACTCAGTGATCACAAGTGCCACAGAGCTTATATGTTGAAGAGCTGTCCAAAAGTATCTTTGAAGGTGAGTGACATCAGCAGCATTGCTAAATGAGGGGTAAGGGAAGTGTAGTAAGTGTGAATGTCCACAAAATCAGGTGTCAGCAAAGGCACACACACTCTCTCACACACAAACATTATAACAGTTGCTAGGATGAGAATTAGAACTCAAACCTAATTAGTTCATGACACTACAGTATTACACAGTTATCATGAGTGCCACATAGCTTATAGGGATGAGATTTGGCCAAAGAGTTATTTCAAGGTGATTGACATCAGCAGGCATGCTAAATCAGGGCAATGGGAAGAGCAATGAGTGTGACTGGCCTCAAAATCATTCATCTTCACACACACACAGTTTAACAGTTGCCATGTCTGGGATTAGAACTCCTACCTAACAAGTTTGTTACTCTGCTGTATTACATGGTTATAGTGATATGTGGTTTATGTGGATGAGACGTGGCCAAAGGGATATTTCAAGGTGACTGACATCAGCAGGCATGCTAAAGTAGGGCTATGGGAGGTGTAGTGAGTAAGAATTGCCTCAAAATCAGTCATCACCACACAAACAGAGTTCAACAGTTGCCATGTTGGGGATTAGAACTCCTACCTAACTAATTTACTACACTACAGTATTACAAAGTTATCATGAGTGCTATGCAGTTTATAGGGCTGTGATTTGGCCAAAAGGTTATTTCAAGGTGACTAACATCAGCAAGTGTGCTAAAGTAGGGCAATGGGAGGTGTAATGAGTGTGAATGGCCGCAAAATCATTCTTCTCCACACACGCAGACTAACAGCTGCTGTGTCTGGGATTAGAACTCCTACCTAAGTAGTTTGCTACACTATGGCATTATGCAGTTATTGCAAGCACCATGGACCTTATATGTTGGAAAACTGGCCAAATGTATCTTTGAAAGTGAGTGACATCACCAGCAGTGCTAAAGCAAGGGTAATGGAAGTGTAGTAAGTGTGAATGTCCACATAAACAGGTGTCAACAAAGACATATACACTCTCTCACGCAAACACTCATATTAGCACAGTTGCTAGGATCAGGATTAGAACTCCTACCTAACTAGTTTGCTACAGTATGGTATTATGCAGTTATTGCAAGTGCTGCAGACCTTATATGTTGGAAAACTGTCAAAAGGTATCTTTGAAGGTGAGTGACATCAGCACTAGTGGTAAAGGATGGGCACGGGAAGTGTAGTAAGTGTGACTATCCACAAAATCAGGTGTCAACAAAGATGCACACACTCTCTCATATTATCACAGTTGCCAGGACCAGGATTAGAACTCCTACCTAACTAGTTTGCTACACGAAGGTATTACGCAGTTATTGCAAGTGCCATGGAATGTATATGTTGGAAAACTGTCCAAAGGTATCTTTGAAGGTGAGTGACATAGGCAGCAGTGCTAAAGCAGGAGTAAGGGAAGTGCAGTAAGTGTGAATGTCCACAAAACCAGGTGTCAACAAAGGCACACATACACTCTCACAAAAACACACACATTATCACAGCTGCCAGGACTAGATCTCCTACCTAACTAGTTTGCTACACTAAAGTATTATGCAGTGATCACAAGTGCCACAAAGCTTAGAAGTTGGAAAGCTGTCCAAAAGTATCTGTGAAGGTAAGTGATATCAGCAGCAGTGCTAAAGGAGGGGTAAATGAAATGTAGTAAGTGTGAATGCCCATAAAATCAGGTGTCAACAAAGATACACACACACTCTCACACACAAATATTATCACAGTTGCCAGGATGAGAATTAGAATGCCTACCAAATTAGTTCATGACATTACAGTATTACACAGTTATTGCGAGTGCCACATAGCTTATAGGGATGAGATTTGGCCAAAGGGTTATTTCAAGGTCCCAAGACAGTAAAAAACAGTACAACACGAAAATGAAAAAAGAGAGTCAGTATCACAAAGGCATACAGGACAGCGTTCTTCAGAAGATATCCAAAATATTGTTAACCGAGCAGTACTCTTGTAAATGACGGTCCACGTTTGAACAGACAATAATTTTAATTAAAAGCAAATCACATTAAAAGAAAATCAAGTAAAACATTTCAGGCATTTTTCGTTCAGAACAGCGTCCAAACTTCTTCAGACAAACACTGACACTGTTAATAAGCTTGTTTTAAATAGTACATTAATTGTGACATCATTTGTAAGTAGTCAGTTAAAAACCCTTAGTACCTAAATTGGAAAAATAAATTAATTAAAGGTGAATCCGACTACTTAGACTAGCCCAACCCACTCAACAGAGCATCCATCAAGTTCATTAAAATAGAAAATGCCGGTTATGTTTTAAAAAATGGGTATGTAACAGCATATGCTTTCACTTCTTTAAAGCAACTGCATAACAATCCATAAACAGCAGATCAATGGAAACTCCAGCCAACATATGTTCTAAATATAGTTATAAACACGTGTAGGTCTACTTAAATAGGACACTAAATACTTATTCAGCTAAACGAAAATGAAGGACCCTTCATCTTGTCAGTCTGTTAAAACACACTGTGTTCCCTTTTTTCTAAAACTAAAGTTTACCTCGAGTTGCATCATTCTCCCTAAAAAAATGAGGAATATTTTTCGTCTATCTAAAATATGTGGATAAAAATAGACATAAAAATGTATATCCAACATCTATACTATATTGTTGCCAAAAAATTATTTAAAAAAAATATTTTTTTAATAAAAAATAGTAAATAGTCTTTAATGGACTTTTCAGCCTAACTATGTGTTTCTATGTCATCATGCATTTGTGGTTGTTAGTAATTCATATTTCCTACTTAGGTGTAAATAGGATATTTAATGTTTAAGATTTAATATTTTTAATTTTAATTAATTTGCGTAGTGTAAGTTAAATTCTATTAACCACTAAAAAACTTCATAAAATCTGAACTATTAGTCACTGGTCAGTTGATCTTAATAGACTTCTAAGTTTTAATAAACATGTGATTGAGCATACTTCATTAAGCCCTGGATCCCTACATGCCATTAACCGAAGTTGCCATCCAAGTTCCCTGTTTTCTAATTGGAGCCTCAACAAATTTTCATTTACTAAGTTGGTACCATTCGCTATCACTTGGTCAATGGCCATAAAATTAAATGAATGGCCTATGTTTTGTGTGCAATGTCTTGCAAGAGCATTCTCATCTTTATTTTTAGTAATAGCGTAAATATGCTCGTACACTCTCTCTTTCAACCGCCTGTCCATCTTCCCTACATAGAAGGCTGGGCACTGGTTGCACTGTGCTAAGTAGACTATTCTTTTGCTATTACAGTTATAAGAATCCCTAACAAGGAAGGTTTCCTTTCCAATAGTAAAAGAGTCGGTGGTCTCCATATATGCACAGTACCTACATGTCCCACATTTTTTTGTGCCTCCCTTCCCTTTACTCGTTCTTAATTTCCTTTCTAATAACTGTTTCATATTAGTGCCTCTCCTAAATGTAATAATAGGGCCATAATTAAAAATTTTCATCAGTTCTTTGTCCAACGATAAACAAAACCAGTACTTTTTGACTGTTCTACAGATCTCAAATGCTTCTGGACAAAAGGTGAAGGTGAACACTGTCCTAACATTCTTATTTCCCTCTGTCATATCATCAGGGGAAGCGTCTAGGCTGTTAACAACCTCTGCACTTAAAACATCTGTCCCGTTGTCATCTGAATGGTTGGTATAATCATCTACATATGGTGTTTTCAGTATAGCTTTGTACAACCCATGCCTTCTTTTTAGTGTAACCTCTTCAAATATTCTTTCTAAAAATGAGTCTGGGTAGCCTCTATGAGAAAACATTAAATACAAGTTCTCACACTCCTTTTCAAAATCTTCATCCAGTGTGATCATCTTGGCTGCCCTTACAAGCTGGCCTTTCACCACTGATTTCTTTTGGTGACGGGGGTGTGAACTAGAAAAGTGTAAGTATGTGTTAGAAAACGTAATTTTTCTATAAATTTTCGATGTATAATGTCCTTGGTTTTTACTCAGGTCAATGTCAAGAAAACAAATGTTAGATTTCTGAAAGTTCATAGTGAACTTAAGAAAGCCTGTTGTAGAATTAAAATATTTAACTAATGCTTCGGCATCTTCTTCTTGACCTTTTAATAAAATAAAAATATCGTCCAGGTATCTTTTGTACATGTAAATGTTGGATTTCCAAGGAATACTTAATACATGGGTATTCTCCCAGTAAGCCATGACCAAGTTAGCAAAACTTGCGCCTACTGGGGACCCCATTGCTACACCTATTTTCTGTAAAAACAATTTATCCTCAAAGGAAACAAAATTGTTCTTTAAAATTATATCCAATAACTGTTCAACTAAGTTGCATTCATCACTTGTGGCTCCCTTTGAACCTATAAATTCCACTACCCATTGAATACCTAAATCTTGGGGAATGCATGAGTATAACTCACACACATCTATTGTTAAAAAGTTTAATGTAGGATCAAATACAGTATTTTGCATACTTTCCAAAAAGGACCACGAGTCCTTTAGTATTTGGTCTTCATTTTCCACATATTTTTTAAGAATAGAATCCACAAATTCTGCAGAAGGGTAGGTTATTGATTGTCTCGCATCTACAAGTGTTCTAAATGGTGGGTTCCCTAAGTTCTTGTGAAGCTTCTGGATACCAAAAATTTTTGGGATCCTTGGGGCCAGCATTGTTAAATAGTGACTTTGCTCACTATCAATTAATTGATCAATATACAAATCATTAATGAACAGTTTGATGTTATGATATGCCTGATTAAGTTGGTTCCTACTAACAGATTCATAGGTGTCCTTTTCCAGTAATGCTAACATTATTTTAGAATAGTCAACATTATACACAATTGCAAGTCCACCCCCCTTATCAGGTTTCATGAGCCTTACTGGGAGGCTCCTGAAAAGGGTCAGCAAGTTCTTCTCTTCTCCAGATATATTGTCATGTTGTCGGTTTCTGTGAGCTTTGCTAATTGTTTCCCTAAATTCTGTTTCACAAAGTTGTTCAAACATGTATAACAACACATTTTGTGGTGGGTTAAAACTGCTAGTAACTCGCAAAGCGTCAACATGGGAATTAGAATTACCAAACATAATATTTAAATTGAACTTATGAGTAAACATTTTGAGGTCAATTAAAAGTTCAACAATGTCACAGGTTTTTGAGGGTACAAAAGTGAGGCCTTTTGCAAACAGTTCTATCAAGCCCCTATCAATGTAACACTCAGTGTAGTTGTATATCTTAAAGTCTCTGTCCTTGTTGGTCACTGTCTCAAATAATGTTAATCCCACTGTTTGTTGGTACTGCGGGTGTTGTCCTGTCTCTTCAACCCGGATGGCGGTTTCGGTTTCCAATTGCCCCCCCTCCCCCCTCTGTAGTTTTTTTGGGGGCCTGGTGGTTGCCATTCGGCCTCCTCTAGGGCTCAAGGTTGGGGTTAGAATCACTCGTTTCCTCTACAACAAAAACAGGATCCACAGTCTCAAAATCCAGATCCACGTTCTGGCCATTTCCTGTGTATCCCTTACTGTTGTTTCCATTAGGGTAACCCCGTGGTTGGTCCCGTGTTTTAGTGTAATTCAAGAAGGATTTCAGTTTCCCGGTCCCAATTTGTGAGCCAGGAGGTTTGGGAAAGGCCAACCCTTCCCTGTAGGCTTTTAAGTCTCTGTCCAGTTTTTTGATCTTAGTCGCTTTCAATTTAACCATTTGTTGAGCAATACTAGATAGAGTTCTACTAAATTCAAACTCATATCTATAATAGTCCAAGTCATCTTTAATTTCTCTTTCCAAAGTTGTTGTTTCAGTGGTCAAAATCCCCAACGCTATTTGGTAATGTTTGACCATACACTTTAATATTGTCAATCCATGGTTATTGTACAATTCAATTAATTCATTATAGAACTCGGACCCGAATTCTATCCCATTTGGGTATGCAAAAAGTCTTAAGCCTTTAGGAACTATTTTCTCTTTTATGCATTTATTCAAATAGTTCAGTTCTAGTTGTGTTTTCTTAATTTTGAATAACTTAGTATCAAAAAGTTTAAGCTTTTCTACCAAGGTAGACTTACTTACATTTTCAACTGCACTTGGGGTAACACTCTCTGGGTCTTCCAGGTTTAACTCGTCGTTAAGCCAGTTACCTGGATCAAAACAGTCACTTGGGAGGGTAGAAATGCCTATACTCTGTTCGCCTGCTTGTCCACGGAATGATGACCTTATTCCATTCTGAGATGCCCCCTGTAGTTGAGTTGGACTCCGGTCAGTGTAAACAGGAAAGTACGTGCCATGTTTGCTTGTTTGACTCACGCTGTCAACTTTTTCAGTTAACCGATCCAAGCATGCGTTAATCAATTACAAAAGTTGTGTTAAGTTGCCTTGCGAAGGGCAGTCCCAATCCTGCATGTTCTCCATCCTCTATGCATGATAACCGACCCTCCAAAATGAACCAGGAACCAAGACAGTAAAAAACAGTATGACACGAAAATGAAAAAAGAGAGTCAGTAGCACAAAGGCATACAGGACAGCGTTCTTCAGAAGATATCCAAAATATTGTTAACCGAGCAGTACTCTTGTAAATGACATTGCACGTTTGAACAGACAATAATTTTAATTAAAAGCAAATCACGCTAAAAGCAAATCACGTAAAACACTCCAGGCGTTTTTCGTTCAGAACAGTGTCCAAACTTCTTCAGACAAACACTGACACTGTTAATAAGCTTGTTTTAAATAGTACATTAATTGTGACATCATTTGTAAGTAGTCAGTTAAAAACCCTTAGTACCTAAATTGGAAAAATAAATTAATTAAAGGTGAATCCGACTACTTAGACTAGCCCAACCCACTCAACAGAGCATCCATCAAGTTCATTAAAATAGAAAATGCCGGTTATGTTTTAAAAAATAGGTATGTAACAGCATATGCTTTCACTTCTTTAAAGCAACTGCATAACAATCCATAAACAGCAGATCAATGGAAACTCCAGCCAACATATGTTCTAAATATAGTTATAAACACATGTAGGTCTACTTAAATAGGACACTAAATACTTATTCAGCTAAACGAAAATGAAGGACCCTTCATCTTGTCAGTCTGTTAAAACACACTGTGTTCCCTTTTTTCTAAAACTAAAGTTTACCTCGAGTTGCATCATTCTCCCTAAAAAAATGAGGAATATTTTTCGTCTATCTAAAATATGTGGATAAAAATAGACATAAAAATGTATAGCCAACATCTATACTATATTGTTGTCAAAAAATTTTTAAAAAAAAATATTTTAAATAAAAAATAGTAAATAGTCTTTAATGGACTTTTCAGCCTAACTATGTGTTTCTACGTCATCATGCATTTGTGGTTGTTAGTAATTCATATTTCCTACTTAGGTGTAAATAGGATATTTAATGTTTAAGATTTAATATTTTTAATTTTAATTAATTTGCGTAGTGTAAGTTAAATTCTATTAACCACTAAAAAACTTCATAAAATCTGAATTATTAGTCATTGGTCAGTTTATCTTAATAGACTTCTAAGTTTTAATAAACATGTGATTGGGCATACTTCATTAAGCCCTGGATCCCTACATGCCATTAACCGAAGTTGCCATCCAAGTTCCCTCTTTTCTAATTGGAGCCTCAACAAATTTTCATTTACTAAGTTGGTACCGTTCGCTATCACTTGGTCAATGGCCATAAAATTAGATGAATGGCCTATGTTTTGTGTGCAATGTCTTGCAAGAGCATTCTCGTCTTTATTTTTAGTAATAGCATAAATATGCTCGTACACTCTGTCTTTCAACCGCCTGTCCGTCTTCCCTACATAGAAGGCTGGGCACTGGTTGCACTGTGCTAAGTAGACTATTCTTTTGCTATTACAGTTATAAGAATCCCTAACAAGGAAGGTTTCCTTTCCAATAGTAAAAGAGTCGGTGGTCTCCATATATGCACAGTACCTACATTTCCCACATGTTTTTGTGCCTCCCTTCCCTTTACTCGTTCTTAATTTCCTTTCTAATAACTGTTTCATATTAGTGCCTCTCCTAAATGTAATAATAGGGCCATAATTAAAAATTTTCATCAGTTCTTTGTCCAACGATAAACAAAACCAGTACTTTTTGACTGTTCTACAGATCTCAAATGCTTCTGGACAAAAGGTGAAGGTGAACGCTGTCCTAAAATTCTTATTTCCCTCTGTCATATCATCAGGGGAAGCGTCTAGGCTGTTAACAACCTCTACACTTAAAACATCTGTCCCGTTGTCATCTGAATGGTTGGTATAATCATCTACATATGGTGTTTTCAGTATAGCTTTGTACAACCAATGCCTTCTTTTTAGTGTAACCTCTTCAAATATTCTTTCTAAAAATGAGTCTGGGTAGCCTCTATGAGAAAACTTTAAATACAAGTTCTCACACTCCTTTTCAAAATCTTCATCCAGTGTGATCATCTTGGTTGACCTTACAAGCTGGCCTTTCACCACTGATTTCTTTTGGTGACGGGGGTGTGAACTAGAAAAGTGTAAGTATGTGTTAGAAAACGTACTTTTCTATAAATTTTCGATGTATAATGTCCTTGGTTTTTACTCAGGTCAATGTCAAGAAAACAAATGTTAGATTTCTGAAAGTTCATAGTGAACTTTAGGTACTAAGGGTTTTTAACTGACTACTTACAAATGATGTCACAATTAATGTACTATTTAAAACAAGCTTATTAACAGTGTCAGTGTTTGTCTGAAGAAGTTTGGACACTGTTCTGAACGAAAAACGCCTGGAGTGTTTTACGTGATTTGCTTTTAACGTGATTTGCTTTTAATTAAAATTATTGTCTGTTCAAACGTGGACCGTCATTTACAAGAGTACTGCTCGGTTAACAATATTTTGGATATCTTCTGAAGAACGCTGTCCTGTATGCCTTTGTGCTACTGACTCTCTTTTTTCATTTTCGTGTCGTACTGTTTTTCACTGTCTTGGTTCCTGGTTCATTTTGGAGGGTCGGTTATCACGTATAGTGGATGGAGAACATGCAGGAAGGGGACTGCCCTTCGCAAGGCAACTTAACACAACTTTTGTAATTGATTTAACGCACGCTTGGATCGGTTAACTGAAAAAGTTTACAGCATGAGTCAAACAAGCAAACATGACACAAACTTTCCTGTTAACACTGACTGGAGTCCAACTCAACTACAGGGGGCATCTCAGAATAGAATAAGGTCATCATTCCGTGGACAAGCAGGCAAACAGAGTATAGGCATTTCTACCCTCCCAAGTGACTGTTTTGATCCAGGTAACTGGCTTAACGATGAGTTAAACCTGGAAGACCCAGAGAGTGTTACCCCAAGTGCAGTTGAAAATGTAAGTAAGTCTACCTTGGTAGAAAAGCTTAAACTTTTTGATACTAAGTTATTCAAAATTAAGAAAACACAACTAGAACTGAACTATTTGAATAAATGCATAAAAGAGAAAATAGTTCCTAAAGGCTTAAGACTTTTTGCATACCCAAATGGGATAGAATTCGGGTCCGAGTTCTATAATGAATTAATTGAATTGTACAATAACCATGTATTGGCAATATTAAAGTGTATGGTCAAACATTACCAAATAGCGTTGTGGATTTTGACCACTGAAACAACAACTTTGGAAAGAGAAATTAAAGACGACTTGGACTATTATAGATATGAGTTTGAATTTAGTAGAACTCTATCTAGTATTGCTCAACAAATGGTTAAATTGAAAGCGACTAAGATCAAAAAACTGGACAGAGACTTAAAAGCCTACAGGGAAGGGTTGGCCTTTCCCAAACCTCCTGGCTCACAAATTGGGACCGGGAAACCGAAATCCTTCTTGAATTACACTAAAACACGGGACCAACCACGGGGTTACCCTAATGGAAACAACAGTAAGGGATACACGGGAAATGGCCAGAACGTGGATCTGGATTTTGAGACTGTGGATCTTGTTTTTGCTGTAGAGGAAACGAGTGATTCTAA
The DNA here is from genome assembly GCF_019279795.1 of Protopterus annectens. NCBI lineage: Eukaryota > Metazoa > Chordata > Ceratodontiformes > Protopteridae > Protopterus > Protopterus annectens. The sequence goes on from NC_056745.1 coordinate 862,595,262, forward strand.
CCCCAACCTTGTCCCCCTAGAGGAGGCCGAATGGCAACCACCAGGCCCCCAAAAAACTAGAGAGGGGGGAGGGGGGGCAATTGGAAACCGAAACCGCCATCCGGGTTGAAGAGACAGTACAACACCTGCAGTACCAACAAACAGTGGGATTAACATTATTCGAGACAGTGACCAAAAAGGACGGAGACTTTAAGATATACAACTACACTGAGTGTTACATTGATAGGGGCTCGATAGAACTGTTTGCAAAAGGCCTCACTTTTGTACACTCAAAAACCTGTGACATTGTTGAACTTTTAATTGACCTCAAAATGTTTACTCGTAAGTTAAATTTAAATATTATGTTTGGTAATTCTAATTCCCATGTTGACGCTTTGCGAGTTACTAGCAGTTTTAACCCACCACAAAATGTGTTGTTATACATGTTTGAACAACTTTGTGAAACAGAATTTTGGGAAACAATTAGCAAAGCTCACAGAAACCGACAACATGACAACATATCTGGAGAAGAGAAGAACTTGCTGACCCTTTTCAGGAGCCTCCCAGTAAGGCTCATGAAACCTGATAAGGGGGGTGGACTTGCAATTGTGTATAATGTTGACTATTCTAAAATAATGTTAGCATTACTGGAAAAGGACACCTATGAATCTGTTACTAGGAACCAACTTAATCAGGCATATCATAACATCAAACTGTTCATTAATGATTTGTATATTGATCAATGAATTGATAGTGAGCAAAGTCACTATTTAACAATGCTGGCCCCAAGGATCCCAAAAATTTTTGGTATCCTGAAGCTTCACAAGAACTTAGGGAGCCCACCATTTAGAACACTTGTAGATGCGAGACAATCAATAACCTACCCTTCTGCAAAATTTGTGGATTCTATTCTTAAAAAATATGTGGAAAATGAAGTCCAAATACTAAAGGACTCATGGTCCTTTTTGGAAAGTATGCAAAATACTGTATTTGGTCCTACGTTAAACTTTTTAACAATAGATGTGTGTGAGTTATACTCATGCATTCCCCAAGATTTAGGTATTCAATGGGTAGTGGAATTTATAGGTTCAAAGGGAGCCACAAGTGACGAATGCAACTTAGTTGAACAGTTATTGGATATAATTTTAAAGAACAATTTTGTTTCTTTTGAGGATAAACTGTTTTTACAGAAAATAGGTGTAGCAATGGGGTCCCAAGTAGGTGCAAGTTTTGCTAACTTTGTCATGGCTTACTGGGAGACTACCCATGTATTAAGTAGTCTTTGGAAATCCAACATTTACATGTACAAAAGATACCTGGACGATATTTTTATTTTATTAAAAGGTCAAGAAGAAGAAGCCGAAGCATTAGTTAAATATTTTAATTCTACAACAGGCTTTCTTAAGTTCACTATGAACTTTCAGAAATCTAACATTTGTTTTCTTGACATTGACCTGAGTAAAAACCAAGGACATTATACATCAAAAATTTATAGAAAAGTACGTTTTCTAACACATACTTACACTTTTCTAGTTCACACCCCCGTCACCAAAATAAATCAGTGGTGAAAGGCCAGCTTGTAAGGGCAGCCAAGATGATCACACTGGATGAAGATTTTGAAAAGGAGTGTGAGAACTTGTATTTAATGTTTTCTCATAGAGGCTACCCAGACTCATTTTTAGAAAGAATATTTGAAGAGGTTACACTAAAAAGAAGGCATGGGTTGTACAAAGCTATACTGAAAACACCATATGTAGATGATTATACCAACCATTCAGATGACAACGGGACAGATGTTTTAAGTGTAGAGGTTGTTAACAGCCTAGACGCTTCCCCTGATGATATGACAGAGGGAAATAAGAATTTTAGGACAGCGTTCACCTTCACCTTTTGTCCAGAAGCATTTGAGATCTGTAGAACAGTCAAAAAGTACTGGTTTTGTTTATCGTTGGACAAAGAACTGATGAAAATTTTTAATTATGGCCCTATTATTACATTTAGGAGAGGCACTAATATGAAACAGTTATTAGAAAGGAAATTAAGAACGAGTAAAGGGAAGGGAGGCACAAAAAATGTGGAACATGTAGGTACTGTGCATATATGGAGACCACCGACTCTTTTACTATTGGAAAGGAAACCTTCCTTGTTAGGGATTCTTATAACTGTAATAGCAAAAGAATAGTCTACTTAGCACAGTGCAACCAGTGCCCAGTCTTCTATGTAGGGAAGACGGACAGGCAGTTGAAAGAGAGAGTGTACGAGCATATTTACGCTATTACTAAAAATAAAGATGAGAATGCTCTTGCAAGACATTGCACACAAAACATAGGCCATTCATTTAATTGTATGGCCATTGACCAAGTGATAGCGAATGGTACCAACTTAGTAAATGAAAATTTGTTGAGGCTCCAATTAGAAAAGAGGGAACTTGGATGGCAACTTCGGTTAATGGCATGTAGGGATCCAGGGCTTAATGAAGTATGCTCAATCACATGTTTATTAAAACTTAGAAGTCTATTAAGATAAACTGACCAGTGACTAATAGTTCAGATTTTATGAAGTTTTTTAGTGGTTAATAGAATTTAACTTACACTACGCAAATTAATTAAAATTAAAAATATTAAATCTTAAACATTAAATATCCTATTTACACCTAAGTAGGAAATATGAATTACTAACAACCACAAATGCATGATGATGTAGAAACACATAGTTAGGCTGAAAAGTCCATTAAAGACTATTTACTATTTTTTATTTAAAACATTTTTTTTAAATAATTTTTTGACAACAATATAGTATAGATGTTGGATATACATTTTTATGTCTATTTTTATCCACATATTTTAGATAGATGAAAAATATTCCTCATTTTTTTAGGGAGAATGATGCAACTCGAGGTAAACTTTAGTTTTAGAAAAAAGGGAACACAGTGTGTTTTAACAGACTGACAAGATGAAGGGTCCTTCATTTTCGTTTAGCTGAATAAGTATTTAGTGTCCTATTTAAGTAGACCTACACATGTTTATAACTATATTTAGAACATATGTTGGCTGGAGTTTCCATTGATCTGCTGTTTATGGATTGTTAAGCAGTTGCTTTAAAGAAGTGAAAGCATATGCTGTTACATACCCATTTTTAAAACATAACCAGCATTTTCTATTTTAATGAACTTGATGGATGCTCTGTTGAGTGGGTTGGGCTAGTCTAAGTAGTCAGATTCACCTTTAATTAATTTATTTTTCCAATTTAGGTACTACGGGTTTTTAACTGACTACTTACAAATGATGTCACAATTAATGTACTATTTAAAACAAGCTTATTAACAGTGTCAGTGTTTGTCTCAAGAAGTTTGGACACTGTTCTGAATTAAAAACGCCTGGAGTGTTTTACGTGATTTGCTTTTAACGTGATTTGCTTTTAATTAATATTATTGTCTGTTCAAACGTGGACCGTCATTTACAAGAGTACTGCTCGGTTAACAATATTTTGGATATCTTCTGAAGAACACTGTCCTGTATGCCTTTGTGATACTGACTCTCTTTTTTCATTTTCGGTTATTTCAACGTGATTGACATCAGCAGGCATGCTAAAGTAGGGCAATGGGAGGTGCAGTGAGTGTGAATGGCCTCAAAATCATTCATCTTCACACAAACAGTTTAACAGGTGCCATGTCTGGGATTAGAACTCCTACCTAACAAATTTGTTACTCTACAGTACTACACAGTTATTTAGAGCGATACGTGGTTTATGAGGATGCGACTTGGCCAAAGGGTTATTTCAAGGTGACTGACATTAGCAGGTATGTTAAAGTAGGTCTATGGGAAGTGTAGTGAGTATGAATGGCCTCAAAATCATTCATCTCCAGACACACAAGAGTTTAACAGTTGCCATGTTTGGGATTAGAACTCCTACCTAATTTACTACACTGCAGTATGACACAATTATCACAAGCACCATGTAGTTTATAAGGCTGAGATTTGGCCAAAGGGTTATTTCAAGGTGTCTTACATCAGCAGGCATGCTAAAGTAGGACAATGCGAGGTATAATGAGTGTGAATGGCCACAAAATCATTCTTCTCCACACACACACACACACACACACACACACACACACACACACATACACACACACACACACACACACACACACACACACACACACACACACACACACACACACACACACACACACACAGATTAACAGCTGCTGTGTCTGGGATTAGATCTCCTACCTAACCAGTTTGGTACACTACAGTATTACGCAGTTATCGCGAGCACCACATAGCTTATTAGGCTGTGATTTGGCCAAAGGGTTATTCCAAGGTGACTGACATCAGCAGGCATGCTAAAGTAGGGCAATCGGAGGTGTAGTGAGTGTGAATGGGCCATAAATCATTCCTCTGGAAACACACACACACACACACTCACACCCAAACACACACATACTCAGTCACACACAACTTTATATTTGACAGGCCTGAGTATACAAATGCTACATGAATATTGATTTGTACTATCATGTTACACAGTTATCACAAGCACCACATACATTATCCAAAAGCAATGTCTACAGTGATTGACATCAGTACATCATGTGATAACAGCCAATTGGATGTGTAGTGGGTCAGACAGGCCTTATAAAGGAATTTTCTCTGTCACTGTCTGTCTCTCTCTTCCCCACATCTCTGTTTATGTATGTTTGACATATTATAGTGTGTTGGCCTTGGATATGTGTGAGTATTCCTATCCAATGTGTGTGTGAAGCATAAATGGTGTACAATTTGGTGTGTGTGCACAGACATCTTTGAATAACAGATATGTATAGTCCACTGTGTTTTTCAACATGAGCTTCATTTATCTAAGTGTAGGAGCATGCCCAGTATGACCTTCTGTATTGGGTGTGTGAAACCATTCCAGGTAGGGTTGTACTCCAGTCCACGGTTTGGTGTTCTACACCTACAGCTAGCAACCTGTTTATGCAGGATATTGCTGTGATGGCTTAGTTGTTAACTACTGTGACTGTAGTGTACAGGGTCCTGGGTTCAAGGCTTGCAGAGGCTGTTTATTTTATTCTACAAAAGGGCCTTATAGAAATAGATGTTTAGTGCCAGAGCCATGGGCTCAAGCTTAATGCCAAGTAATGTATAGTTATCCCCTTTGGGAAAAACCATGTACCTATGAATTACCACATAGGTGGCAGTACACTAAACATCGAAAGTGTGATGAGAGACTTAAAGACACAGGTGGACAGTGGTCTCAGCTTCGATAACAACATCGTCACAACAGTCAGGAAATCCTTCTATGTGGCGTACCACATGACTAAGGGCTTTTCATCCAAAAAAAAGGAGGTCATTGTCCCACTGTACTCATCCCTCATTAGACCCATTATAGAGTACAACGACCCATTTGGTATGTACCTCACAAGCCATCTGCACAGCTGGAAAGGCTGCAGAAATACCTCACTAAAAGAGTCACAGGCCTAAAGCAGATGCCATATGCTAACCATCTAAAAAAACTCCAGCTATACTCTGTGACATATCGTCTACACAGAGGCAATCTCTGCTTAACATACAATGCCATGTCAAACCCTGAGCTGTTGGACATGCTCCACTTAAAGAAATCCCAAATCCCTCAGAGCCACATGCTCCAGGGATCTAAACCTTGTCATCACAATGAACAAAACATGCTAGAGGGATAGGTTCCTGACCCAGAGACTCCCATAATCTGGAATAGACTACCCATACATTTCAAGAAGAGCACATCCTTGGCCGTCTTCAAAAGGAACCTTGACGGCTGGAATGGAGATAGGAAATTCACCCCAGGGATCACATCAGTCGCCCTGCTAGACAGGGGTCCAGGGAAGTAAATATTGTGGAAAGAAATATCCAGAGAAATGTTATGGCTAGGCTTGTATAGGCGCTAGAGCTGCTAGCCTAGTACCAACCACTGAACCTATAATCTGTAGATAGGTTGACAATATGGAGTCACAATGGGTTATAGGGGGATACTGCATCTATTGCTGTCTGTGCTGCTTGTGTTACATGGTTGGTGTTAGCAGAGATAATCAGACATATGTACTGTTTTACACTGTGATGTATTATGTCATCAACTACTGACAGATATAATTATTTGCTCACAGTTATTTCCTGGGGAAAACAAGATGAATGAAGCTGAGTCCAATATTGTGGTCCACAGCCTACACATTCTTGCACAATCATGCTATTCTGGAGGAGTAGCTGCAGACACTTGCTGATGGATCTGTGTAAATGTTCCAGCACCTTGGTACTATGGTGGCTGAGGATCCCTTTCTTGTACATATATTGACTTAACAGAATGGCCATATCCTGCTGTGGCCATACCTCTCAGCTATACAGATTCACCCAGGTCACCCAGAGGCAGGGGTCATACATCTGGTCATTTCCCCTTCACATTGTGGTTTACGAGCAGGTTTGCAGGCAGAGGTAGTATGGGCACACATCAGATTTTCTGACTTCACACACGCCATGGCATCCTTGTTTCTACACCCCCACTTTGTTATTCTATCCTCTTCGTAACATTATGCGAGTGATATCTGAGAAGTATCCCTATAGCTGGCCCTTCATCCCCATGATATTTATGGATTGGTCCACAGTTCATGCAGTAGGACATGGTGGGCATGCTACTGGGATTTGTCAACATGGCCTTGCATTTGTGTTCTGTTGACTGTGGTAAGTTCTTAGTTGGGACCCCATGAGATATCATACATTGGCACTATGGGTGAGGCATAGGCCTTTGACAGAGAACTGTAGGCCATTTGATAGTGATGCTGGCCATCTGTAGCAGACCAGTGCATTCTGTTACTCCTACATTCCCAGGCTGCGAGCCAGTGGATTCCCCTGGGGTGACAGGGTAAGTGTGCAAGGTGTTAATGGCAATAGTTCCTGTCCATATTGATCCACTAATCTGGATGCAGACAAGGTGCTGCTTACAGCTAGGGACACACCTGCATAGGACACCTCTTCAGCATGCTGCATTCTGTGGGTACTCCCATACAGAAGTGGGGTCATACTGTACTCATTCTAAACAGCAAGGATATGACCTGTGATAAACCTGTGGCTGATGGTGGGGTGAGGTGAGTGCATGTGTGATATGGAAGCTACACGCTGCCTTGTGCGGGGAAAATAAGCAGTCTCTCATTACTTCATAACTGTGCCTTTTGTGGTCTGCCAGTGATTGGCCAGACTGCATCAGTATTCCATACTACACGTACAACGTATGTGCTGCTAACCTGTATGTACAATTCCAAAGTTGTGTGCAGCTGACATTTACATTTTATGCACTCTGTCTAAGGTACTTCCACCTGTGTACTGTGTGTATGTATGGGCCCACATTCATGGCATGTCCATCTTTCAGATGGTGACAGATAATGACATCTGGATAGCGAGTATGGACGACTGCTGACATGGGTATTGCTGAGAAGCATTGTGGTTGGCACTGCAGTTGTCAGAACATGGCCCTGTCAACCATAGTACTGCCCTTAGGCCACCGAGACACAACCCTTCATGCCTACATGCTGACCACTTCCAGACAACATTGAACACACAACAACTTAACACACAGACCCCTGCATATTGTACACATGTAACAATCTATCCTGTAGAATGGGCCAGCTCGGGTAATCTGTGCTCCACTGATATTACTCCTCACACTTACATGTTACTGCATTTCTACATAGGATTGTGGGGGGGGGGCAGACCGGATGACTTTAAACATTTGCTATGACTGTACTGGTATTTCAGGTACTCTGTTGGCTTCCATTTCATGTTGTATTCTGACGTATCAAGCAGACTGGAGGCATGTCAGTAGAGTACAGATCTTAGGTTTTATTGACCTACATTTCAGTTTCAGACTTCTTACCCTTCAGAACTAACATACAGCTGCCAGACCTGTTGTAGTCTGTCTGTATAGGTCTGGATTGCCATCAATTGGAGGCCTTAGGCCAGCCTTTCTTTATGGTCATCTACACCTGTCTTGCTGGCTAAGGCTGGTGGTGGGTATGTGAGCCTCACTGACATGCATGTATGCATCCTATGGACACATATTTGGGCCACCACATGTACTGCAGTGGGATTTGTCACCTTGTCTAGTACTGCCTAGTATGTTGACACCAGTATTTGTTATGATTTTCATGCTGCCCATATAGGTGCCCACTATCTGCTGCCATCCCATTCAGCCACCCGATTCCCTTGCATGCGCGTGTCCATACCATAGATACAACTATCAGAACATACTACTCCATTCAGTAATTGATAGGAAGAGTGACTTATCTTGTGGCTGGGCCAGTATTGAGGATGGTGCTGGAGGGCTGACTATGTCGGATGCACATAGTACACTCCCTATACATGGTAAAGCACAGGTAATGTCATGTTTGACATCCCTTTTACTGTATTTGTGAGTCAGAGAGGAGTGACATTCCCTGGGTCCCTACTGTGTCAGCATATGTGTATCTATTCCCTCTTTGCCAAGGCCTGGGCATACTGGGCAGACCTCCTTCTGCCTACATGGGCAGGCTCAGGTAGTTCCTCCTCTGAGTCACTCTGTGCCTGTGATGGCCTTGGCAATGGTGGGAGGCTGTGTGGCCTTGTCCCGTGCTGTTGCTGCTGGAGCTGTTTCTGCAGGATCATATTGTGTAGCATGGCACATACTATGAACATTTGTGTACCTGTAGCTGGAGAGTACTGCAAGGCTCCACCAGATATGTCCAGGCAGCTGAACTGTGACTTGAGCATCCCAAACACATGCTCTGTTATGATTCTGGTTTGTGCATGTGCCGCATTATGGAGTTCTTATTCAGGTGTGTCTGGATTTCTGAGGGGTGTCATCAGCCATGGCTCCAGTGTGTAGCCAGCATCCCCCACTCAGTGACCATATGGTATGTCCTCACTGGCAAATGACTGGTACAGCTGTGTCATATGCCAGATGTGGGAGTCATGATAGTTTCCAGGGCTGCCAGTACACACATTCAAGATAATGCCCTGGGCATCGCACATGACCTGGCAGTTGATGGAGGGGAAACCCTTGTGGTTTATGTATACCCTACTCTGCTTGCTGGGTGGTGCTTTGATGTGTATCTGTGTGCAGTCTATAGCACCCACTACCTCAGCGTATTCTGCTATTTGGTGGAAGAGATGCATTTTGCTGATCAACGCCTCACGGGTGTTGAGGAAATATATGTGCTCACTGGCATGTGCTGACATGGCATCCAGGAACTGGTGGAGTACCCTGGTGCTGATGCCTGTGAGATCCCCATGATATCCCCAGTTGGCCTTTGGATAGTATCTGTGGCTAGTATTCTTAAGCCTACACATACCTTAGTATCCACTGGGATGGGTTCCTTTCTGTTGGTTCTATGTGTGAGGCAGGGCCGGCACAGCTCAACAATTTGCTGTAGAATGTCCCTGTCCACCCTATAGCACTCCACTACCTCCAGCTCATGTAGCCCCTGGTAGGTTACCCTGTGTCTGTATACTCTTCTCCCCCTCCTCACTGTGGGATGGTCATCAGCACTCACATCCTCACCACCCTCAGCCTCTTGCACATATTGATGTATGAGAGCCACAGCAGCCCCTAACATTTTGTTAGTTTTGTCAGGTAAAATTTCCCCGATTGTGTACACCAGTGGTGTAGAGTTTGTAGGATAAACCAAATTGAAAGGTGTTTGCATAGTTTATAGTAGTGTGCTGGGCTGCTGCCTGTGTAATTGGCTGATTCTGATACATTTCACCTGCCAGCTATGCTAGTTCTCCTCAATTGCCTTCCTGAGGCAAACTGCACATACCCAGTGCTCAGATGTGAACAGAGCTACTATTTCCTGTTTTTTTTTTTGGTTTAAAACCCATTGCACGGGCATGCACACCCATTTAGGCAATATAAACACTGCTAGGCAGCCTCAGACACACACCCTTCCTTAGCTTTGCTTAGCTAAGAGCAAACACAGGCCACACAATTCCAATAAGCTTTCAGCATGCATGACACTCCCCCTTATGAGGTCATCCACCTATTAAACTTATACGATGGTGTTGCTGCACCTACATGATTGGGTGCAAGCTAACACTGAAAGGAAATGTGTGATTCAGTATCGATCCCCTCATTTACATAAACCAGAATGCTAATTCATAGTTACCACACTCATACTGAGCCTTCCCCCTTAGCAACCACTATTCCCTGGTATTGTTGTCTTATGCATGCCATTGACTATTATGGCAAAATGCTGATTTGGGTATAAAAGCTTATTTCCCCCCTTTTTTCTTATATTCGCGGTAATCCTGTTTGTGCACCGCTGCCCTATGCTTAACCGGCCGAGATCGGCCAAAAAAAATAAACTTGTTTTTTATAAAATTGCAACTATTTTTCATGCCAATGGTGATATATTTGGCCATTGGCATGCCTACTACATTGAATAAATGCTTTCTTTCAAGCTGCCATATCTCCGTTTTGTAATTTGCAGAAATGTATTTGGTTAGTAACCGAATACATTTCTGCAGGTTACACTATTCCAGCAGTTGCCTGCTTGCTTCCTGGATCACTAATTCAACTCATTTGCATGGTTTTCACCAGCAAATGAGGTAATTAGCATATAGCAATGGTGTTCATGCAGTAATAGTGTAGGAGCGCTTGTGCATGTCCCGGGGACTCGTTCCTGGATTGCTCGTTGGCCGTATTGCATGCAGCAGCTCTTGCACTATTCCTGCACTCCATGCAGAGCTTGCTGAATCTAGGGGATACTACATTTTTTGTACTACAATTTGCTAAGACATTAATACTAAAACATTTGCCCATTATCTGGGTGTGTAAATAAGGGAGATTCATCTATGAGGTCACAATATCTACATTATCCACATTTCCTAGTGCCTTTCTACTCTCCAGTGAGTTTAATCAACTTAGTCTTAGGATAACATAACTGTTGTTTAGAGATTTGTTGTTCCTATAGCTAAACTTGGACTTATCACCCACCAACTCAGCTATACTCTCATCCATTCATAAAATATGCCAGTTCTTTCTAGCAAAATATCTAATATCATCTATATCACTGCTATATGTTAAAGTAAATGAAAACTTATTCCTCCATCAATATCTTACTAACCCTTCTATTAAAGGTGTAAAGAAGTAAGGTTTGTTGATAGCACCTCTATCCTTCTTAACTAATGCACATGCTTCATTCACCTCAGTTTTATTATATCCTCTATTTCTAAAATCATTGCTAACCTGTTTTAAATCTGCATCAAAATCAATATCATTTACCGTAAGTCTTGAGACATGCATCATTTGTCCCTTTACAACATTAGGAAACACATACCTGGGATACATGCTATTTATGATATAAATAGGAAGGACGATAACAATCTTTCCTAAACATTTTCATCCAGACCACATTCATCTTTTGTAACTTGTATATCAAGGTAATCGAATATTTAAAGGTAAATTTCAAGAATCCACTGATATTGTTCATCTCTTTTATAAACACATTAAGTTATTCTTCATTGTCCTTCCAGAGCAAAAACAAATCATCAACAAATCTATGAAAATAGCAGATATGTCCACCTGTTAAATTCAACATATTACAATGCTCCCACTCAGCCTTAACCAGGTTGGCGTAGCTATTGGCACACAAAGTGCCCATAGCTATGCCTGACACCTGTAAATAGTAGTTGTAGTTGTTGTTGTTGTGTCTTTTGGCTTTTCCAGGTTAGGGGTCGCCACAGCGGAACGCCAGTCCGCTAATGATTGGCAGTAGATTTTTTTACGTGCTGAGTTGCCAGCTCTGATGCACAACCTTCAACGAAGGTATGCCCATTCACGCATGTCTCCACACAGAAGACGCTTTAGCTGAGAATCGAACAAGACAATGTCGTACTGTGAGGTGACAACGCTACCGCAGCACCACCACCGCAGTACACCTGTAAATAGTAGTATTGATCAAAATAAATGCATTGTGTTCTAACACCATCTCTAGTAAGTAACATATAAAATCAATATGCTCAGGTGTATAGTTACTATTTCTGTTCAAGAACTTTTTAACCATTTCTATACCTTGTGTGTTAGGTATCATAGTGAATAGGTATTACATCCATTGTAACAAACATCAAACATCTCATATTCCTTTTCACTCAAATATTTATACAAATCTTGCAAGAACTGTTTGCTATCCTTTAATACAAACACATAGTTATCCAATATAGGTCTTAGTTGTTTCTTTCTATATATAGACAGGGGTTCTGTGAGCCAACCAGCTCCAGATATGATAGGCCTAAATTGTGGATTATATGGGTCCTTATGTATTTTGGGTAACCCGTGAAAATTAGGCACTACTGGATCTTCTGCTATAAGATACTGAAACAACTCTTTCGAAAGGGCCCCTAATTGTAAGCACTCCATTAAGGAGGTCAGAACTCAGGCCTTCATACTGTTTATCAGTTCTCTATTTACAACTGTATAAGTACTTGAATAATTCAGCATAGCTTTAATACTATAAAAGTAAAAGTTTCTATACTCTCTATTCATAACAACCAGAGACCCGCCTTTGTCAGCAGGCCTGATCACAATATTATCATCATTTTGTAAAACAATAAGGACTTTCATTTCTTCTGCAGTAAGATTAAATATTTTTTTACCTTTCTTGCCCTGATTAAATAAATCATAAATCATCCTCACATACTTTCATAAAAGTGTCTAAAACAGGGTTAGTTTGTGGTATAAAAGCACTAGGCTTTATAAACAAGCAGGCAGCATTATCAAACTCTTAACTATTGTACATTAATTTCAAAGATAAGTTCTGAACAAACAATCTAAAAGGGTTTCAGTCAAATCAGTAGTTTGTGCTGGTATAAAGGAAAGTCCTTTATTCAGTACCTTTAATTCTAAATAACTCAAGGTCCGATCTGATATGTTCCACACTAGTTCATTCCGGTCATAGCCCACATTTCCTTGATAGCTCTGGTATTCACTTCTTGAACTGGTTGTTTTCTTTTTATGCTGCCCTTGTTCACTGGCCCCTCCATAGATTTGAGCCTGTTCTTTCGAAAGGGCAATGGTAACCTTGGAAAAGCCTGATCAGCTATAACAGAAGACGTTTTCTTCCTCACCACCGGCTCAAAGTCCACCTATCAGTCCTTAGGTGAAGGTAGCTCATTGGATACTTCATCTGTCAAGGAAGCGGCATAAACCAAGCCTGCTTTAAAAGTAATAGTAGAAGGTGGAACTTCAGAGGGCTATGCCATAATGGGAGTATCTATTGGCTCAGTCATATTGGTGGTAGACCCATTCGTTTTAGAATTATGTGCCAATATATTTTCTCTCGGCCAAGTAAACACAAAGTTATTTTTAGTCATGTAAATCACACTACAGTTTTTTCTTTTTTTTGTATAAATAATCTCTGTTCATAAGCATGCACACAGTCTATCAACTCACTACAATGTAAGTCAGCCATGTCATTGCCCACTTCCTCATAGAGTTTATCTTGTAACATTTGAATCTTCTTAGTTGAATCTCACTCAATAGGGGCAAAAAAATCTAGCAGCAACTTAATATATGCAAAACTGGTACCCAGATTTATTTGTGGCCACTTTATAAGTAGCTCCAGATAAAAGTCTCCATATGTGGGGATATTGAAAACTCTCAGCCCTCTTGGAATAACTTTCAGGGAGATACAAGCTTCTAGATGGAACCTCTGGGCATTGTAGTCTCTTCATTTGGTAAAGTTCATTCTGCATTTGCTTCATAATTTCCCTGACCTTCATTCTCTCAGCTCCATTTTCACTCCCACCCAGAGCATCCATTTGAAGGTCAGTTTTTAACAACAAATTTCTCTCGATGGATAGGAAGTTTAGCAAGCGTTCGTTTTTATACTTAGTGAAAATAGAAGTAAAATCACTTTCTGAACTCAAAGTACCTTTGAGACCAGAGTTGAAAAGCAGACCACTGAGAAAATAGTATGGTTATAATTTGATGGATGTATGCTTTATATTTTCGCAATGTCATGTGATTTTAAGAGTGAAATGTGATGGGATAAATGGTTAATTTAAAGTATGTGCACATAGTATTTAAATGTCTTCTTTATGCTGTTCTTTAGTCTGAAGAAGCAATTAGTAATTGTGAAAGCACTTACACTATTAAAGTGTTTGGATTTTACTGCTCTGGCTCATTCTAGTTTATACATTTATACTCAGATGTGGATCAGTGCTTGATTTTTCATTTTTTTCTTAAAGGCAGCATGAAATATGCAGTAGGGTCTGCAGTGAAATGAAGTACAGCTCCAAGTAGTGCATCACAGAAATATTATTTTCCTTAAACAATCTTACATCTCTCATTATATAAAAGTTGAAAAAAATCCTTAGAAATTCATTTAGGAGCCTGATTTTATGTTCAAACTTTCCTCAAATGAGGTCTGGCGGCCAGTCAGCTATCTATAGCCAGAAGGGAGACACACTAGTGCCAAGAGTTGAATTTTCGCAATGAAAAGTAAGGTGGTTCATTATTGGTCTTGAGCATGAGCACAGGAAGCCAATGGTGAAGAAAGAGTCTCAAACAATTCTTGAAGTAGAGGCTCATGAACTATGCAAAAAACAATTCAGTTGACTATTCCATATTGGTTCTTTAGTGATTCTTTTGCTCTTTATGGGAACCCAAACTCATGTTTTAATGCAACCATTCTGAAAAAGATTAGTTGGGAAGTTAATTCCATAATTGCACTCTAAAAAAGATATTTTTCTGTGTGCTATGGACTCTATATTTCTGTATATGTTTTGTAATTCATTTCTTCTTTCTTTGATTACCAACTTATTGCAAGGTCATGGGGGGCAGACGTATAGGATAATAGCATCATAGGATCATAGTAAGTTACTAGACTATTGACTCTGAGGCCTTTACAAGCCTAGCCAAGAATTTAGCCCATGTTCCAACAAGTCAGCACCCTATGCCACTGTCCAACAGGGGCACACGTGGAATCCCAGGGGTGTATTTCTGTTCTCCATCAAATTATCCAGGTTGCACTTAAAAAGGGTTAATGAGTTACTCTGCTTGATTTGGAGAGGGAGTCTTTTCCACAAAAGGGGGGAGTCTCTGGAACACAAATCTCTCCCACCAGCAACTCCAATTGATGTCACACATCAGGTTGAGGTTGCACATGTGGGTTACTTGAGTGGAGCTTGACTTGTGGATATGCAGCAATCCCATCAAGGCAGGGTCTGAGATTGCTTTGTATACCAGACGGAGGACACCTCTGAGGAGTCTGTAGGAAACTGAGTAGATGGGCAGGGTCTTTAGCCTATCTGTGTAGGGTAAATGTTTGAGGCCCTTGAATCTCCTGGTGAGGAAAATCTGTGATCTCTCCAGTTGCTCCATGTACTTTGTGAGGTACATGCTGAAAGGGATGTTGTACTCAGTAATGGGTCTTATAAGGGAATCCTTGAGGAGAAGGATTTCGTCCTGTCAGGTATTCCTTATTCCACGCAACTGTATAAATGCTCACAAAGTACTTTGGTGTAGGTTTGGACATATGTGCCAGCTCCTATGGAGGGGAAGGGGGCTGTGAAGCTGTTTATACCTTCCCTCAGGAGGTTGTAATCAGCTTTGGAGAAGTTTTTGTTTGACCCTAGCTGGGGTGGTGGGGTCGGGTGAGATGATGACTTCGAAAGTGACCGCTTTGTGGTTGGATCTTACCAGGGATGATGACACTGTAGGGATGTTGCAGTGGTTATTCATGTTGGATAATGCCAAGTCCAAGATACTTTCACCTCTTGTGGGGGTGTCGACCAACTGGTCCAAGGCATTTGCGTTGACAAAATCAAGGAATATCTGGGCATTTGTGTAATATCATGAGTATTTCTTCCAATCTATGGTTGGATAGTTAAAGTTGCCCAGAATCAGGGTAAAGGGTTGAATCTTGATAGATTTTAAGAGGTCCAGATAGGTGGAGTGGGCATCTTGAGTCAAGTTGGAGCCCTGAAACTAGCTATGATTTGAATAGGGGTCTTGTCAATTGTTAATTGTACAACCATTCATAAAATGTGCACATACACACAAAAGCACATACACACACATGCATGTGCTGATGATGTGCACATGCAGATGTGCACATTTACAGAAAAGCACACACACAAACACACATGCACGTGCAGTCTCTCTCTCTCTCTTACACACACACACACACACACACTCACTAACATTGCATGCACAACTATGTTAATTTTTAGGAAAGCCAATTCACCTACAGCATGTCTCTGGAATGTGGGAGGTAACCAGAGTACGTATTGAAAACTCACATGGTAAAAAAAAAAAAAAAAAACAGCACAGTCATACTCTGAACAGAAACTGCCACAGTTCAGAACCAAATTGGAGAAGTAAGCATTGTGAGGTAATAATCTTAACTGTTACACATCACATTTTGTACTGGCACTTTATATATATGCCAGTAAAACCCTATACCTATCTTTGAATAAACAAGTGCATTTACTATAGACTTCTATGTTTACTACTTTTGCAGAATTTTCATAAACCAAGTGAACAGCGTTGACTTGTGTCACCTCCATCTCCACAGATGGAGAATGGTCTCCTCTAATTTTTCCTTCTTAGGCTTTATATGGACACATGTTA